>NC_056745.1:184212929-184248808 GCF_019279795.1 Protopterus annectens | reverse complement strand
AAAGGGGGCACTATGGAGGAGGACAATGTATTAGTTAATATAAAAAGGCATTATGGGGAAGACTATGTTTTAGTTAATAATAAAAGGCACTATGAGGGAGGACAATGTTTTAGTTAATATAAAAAGGCACTATGGGAGGACAATGTTTTAGTTAATATAAAAAGGCACTATGGGGAGGACAATGTTTTAGTTAATATAAAAAGGCACTATGGGGAGGACAATGTTTTAGTTAATATAAAAAGGCACTATGGGGAGGACAATGTTTAGTTAATATAAAAAGGCACTAGGGGAGGACAATGTTTTAGTTAATATAAAAAGGCACTATGGGGAGGACAATGTTTTAGTTAATATAAAAAGGCACTATGGGGAGGACAATGTTTTAGTTAATATAAAAAGGCACTATGGGGAGGACAATGTTTTAGTTAATATAAAAAGGCACTATGGGGAGGACAATGTTTTAGTTAATATAAAAATGCACTATGGGGAGGACAATGTTTTAGTTAATATAAAAATGCACTATGGGGAGGACAATGTTTTAGTTAATATAAAAATGCACTATGGGGAGGACAATGTTTTAGTTAATATAAAAAGGCACTATGGGGTGGACAATGTTTATGTTAATATAAAAAGGCACTATGGGGAGGACAATGTTTTAGTTAATAGAAAAAGGCACTATGGGGGAGGACAATGTTTTAGTTAATATAAAAGGCAGTATGGGGAGGACAATGTTTTAGTTAATATAAAAAGGCACTATGGGGAGGACAATGTTTTAGTTAATATAAAAAGGCACTATGGGGAGGACAATGTTTTAGTTAATATAAAAAGGCACTATGGGAGGACAATGTTTTAGTTAATATAAAAAGGCACTATGGGGAGGACAATGTTTTAGTTAATATAAAAAGGCACTATGGGGAGGACAATGTTTTAGTTAATATAAAAAGGCACTATGGGGAGGACAATGTTTTAGTTAATATAAAAAGGCACTATGGGGAGGACAATGTTTTATTTAATATAAAAAGGCACTATGGGAGGACAATGTTTTAGTTAATATAAAAAGGCGCTATGGGGAAGACAATGTTTTAGTTAATATAAAAAGGCACTATGGGGAGGACAATGTTTTAGTTAATATAAAAAGGCACTATGGGGAGGACAATGTTTTAGTTAATATAAAAAGGCACTATGGGGAGGACAATGTTTTAGTTAATATAAAAAGGCACTATGGGGAGGACAATGTTTTAGTTAATATAAAAAGGCACTATGGGGGAGGACAATGTTTTAGTTAATATAAAAAGGCACTATGGGGAGGACAATGTTTTAGTTAATATAAAAAGGCACTATGGGAGGACAATGTTTTAGTTAATATAAAAAGGCACTATGGGGAGGACAATGTTTTAGTTAATATAAAAAGGCACTATGGGGAGGACAATGTTTTAGTTAATATAAAAAGGCACTATGGGGAGGACAATGTTTTAGTTAATATAAAAAGGCACTATGGGGAGGACAATGTTTTAGTTAATATAAAAAGGCACTATGGGGAGGACAATGTTTTAGTTAATATAAAAGGGCACTATGGGGGAGGACAATGTTTTAGTTAATATAAAACGCACTATGGGGAGGACAATGTTTAAGTTAATATAAAAAGGCACTATGGGGGAGGACAATGTTTACTTAATATAAAAAGGCACTATGGGGAGGACAAGGTTTCAGTTAATATAAAAGGCATTATGAAGGAAGACAATGCTTTAGTTAATATAAAAAGGAACTATGGGGAGGACAATGTTTTAGTTAATATAAAAAGGCACTATGGGGAGGACAATGTTTTAGTTAATATAAAAAGGCACTATGGGGAGGACAATGTTTTAGTTAATATAAAAAGGCACTATGGGGAGGACAATGTTTTAGTTAATATAAAAAGGCACTATGGGAGGACAATGTTTTAGTTAATATAAAAAGGCACTATGGGGAGGACAATGTTTTAATTAATATAAAAAGGCACTATGGGGAGAACAATTTTTTAGTTAATATAAAAAGGCACTATGTGGAGGACAAGGTTTTAGTTAATACAAAAAGGCACTATGGGAAGAACAATGTTTTACTTAATATAAAAAGGCACTATGGGGAGGACAATGTTTTAGTTAATATAAAAAGGCACTATGGGGAGGACAATGTTTTAGTTAATATAAAAAGGCACTATGGGGAGGACAATGTTTTAGTTAATATAAAAAGGCACTATGGGGGAGGACAATGTTTTAGTTAATATAAAAAGGCACTATGGGGAGGACAATGTTTTAGTTAATATAAAAAGGCACTATGGGGAGGACAATGTTTTAGTTAATATAAAAAGGCACTATGGGGAGGACAATGTTTTAGTTAATATAAAATGGCACTATGGGGGAGGACAATGTTTTAGTTAATATAAAAAGGCAGTATGGGGGAGCACAATATTTTAGTTAATTAAAAAAGGCACTATGGGGGAGGACAAAGTTTTAGTTAATATGAAAAGGCACTATGCGGGGAGGACAATGTTTTAGTTAATATAAAAAGGCACTTTGGGGGTAGGACAATGTTTTAGTTAATATAAAAAGGCACTATGGGGGGATGACAATGTTTTAGTCAATATAAAAAGACACTATCGGGGAGGACAATATTTTAGGTAATATAAAAAGGCAGTATGGGAAGAGGACAATGTTTTAGTTAATATAAAAAGGCACTGTGGGGAGGATAATTTTTTAGTTAATATAAAAAGGCACTATCGGGGTGGACAATATTTTAGTTAATATAAAAAGGCACTATGTGGGAGGACAATGTTTTAGTTAATATAAAAAGGCACTATGGGGGAGCACAATGTTTTAGTTAATATAAAAAGGCACTATGCGGAGCACAATGTTTTAGTTAATAGAAAAAGGCACTATGGACAGGACAATGTTTTAGTTAGTATAAAAAGGCACTATGGGGGAGGACAATGTTTTACTTAATATAAAAATGCACTTTGGGGGAGGACAGTGTTTTAGTTAATATAAAAAGGCAGTATGGGGTGGTCAATTTTTTAGTTAATATAAAAAGGCACTATGGGGAGGACAATGTTTTAGTTAATATAAAAAGGCACTATGGGGAGGACAATGTTTTAGTTAATATAAAAAGGCACTTTGGTGGGATTACAATGTTTTAGTTAATGTAAAAAGGCACTGGGGGACAATGTTTTAGTTAATATAAAAAGACACTATTGGGGGACAATGTTTTAATTAATTTAAAATGGCACTATGGAGGGAGGACAATGTTTTAGTCAGTATAAAAAGGCACTATGGGGAACAATGTTTTAGTTAATATAAAAAGGCACAATGGGGGAGGACAATGTTTTAGTTAATATAAAAAGGCACTATAGGGGTGGTCAAACTTTTAGTTAATATAAAAAGGCACTATGTAGAGGACAATGCTTTAGTTAATATAAAAAGGAAATATGGGGGAGGACAATGCTTTAGTTAATATAAAAAGGCACTATTGGGGAGGAGAATTTTTTAGATAATATAAAAAGACACTATGGGGGAGGATAATGTTTTAGTTAATATAAAAAAATACTATGGGGAGGACATTGTTTTAGTTTGTATAAAAAGGCACTATCTGGGAGGACAAAGTTTTAGTTAATATAAAAAGGCACTATGGGGGAGGACAATGTTTTAGTTATTATAAAATGGCACTATATAGGAGGAAAATGTTTTAGTTAATATAAAGAGGCACTATGGGGAGGACAATGTCTTAGTTTAGATAAAAAGGCACTATTGGGGACAATATTTTATTTAATATAAAAAGGCACTACGGGGAGGGCAATGTCTTAGTTAATATAAAAAGGCACTATGGGGGGGTGGACAATGTTTTAGTTAATATAAAAAGGCAGTATGGGTGGAGGACAATGTTTTAATTAATATAAAAAAGCTCTATGAGGGGAGGACATTGTTTTAGTTAATATAAAAAGGCAGCATGGGGAGGACAATGTTTTAGTTAATATAAAAAGGCACTATGGGGGAGGGAAATGTTTTAGTTAATATAGAAAGGCACTATGGGGGAGAACAATGCTTTAGTTAATATACAAAGGCACTGTGAGGGAGGGTAATGTTTTAGTTAATATAAAAAAGCACTATGGGGAGGACAATGTTTTAGTTAATATAAAAAGGCACTATGGGGGGAGGAATATTTTCTAGTTAAAATAAAAAGGCACTATGGGGAGGACAATGTTTTAGTTAATATATGAAGGTGCTATGTGCGAGGACAATGTTTTAGTTAATATAAAAAGCACTATTGTGGTGAACAATGTTTTAGTTTATATAAAAAGGCTCTATGGGTGGAGGACAATGTTTTAATTAATATAAAAAGGCACTATGGTGAGGATAATGTTTTAGTTAATATATAAAGGCACTATGGGGAGGACAATGTTTTAGTTAATATAAAAAGGCACTATGGGAAGGACAATGTTTTAGTTAATATAAAAGGCACTATGGGAGAGGACAATGTTTTAAGTAATTTAAAAAGGCACTATGGGGAAGGACAATGTTTTAGTTAATATAAAAAGGCACTATGAGTTGGACATTGTTTTAGTTAATATAAAAAGGCACTATGGGGGAGTATAGTGTTTTAGGTAATATAAAAAGACACTATGGGGAGGACAATTTTTTAGTTAATATAAAAAGGCACTATGAGGGAGGACAAATGGTTTAGTTAATATAAAAAGGCACTATGGGGGAGGACAATGTTTGATTTAATATAAAGAAGCAGGGCTTACGTTTGAAGAACGAAAGTTCTCTACTTCGAACTTCAAAAGTACACCCACTCTAACATGAAAGCACACTTTCCCAATCCTGCTAGTCTGAATTGGCTTGCAGTCATAGGCCTTATGGTTAGGGCATAGGTTTGGAGAAGAGGATAATTAGTAGGGCTATCCCCCTACCTTGACCCGTGCCCTAACCCTAAGGTCCGTGACTATCACACCACAGTGGAAGACATTCCAAATCGGGCTATGTCCTCCATTGTGGTGTGATAGTTACTGACCTTAGGGTTAGGGCACGGGTTAGGGGATTGTTAGTAGGGCTATCCCCTTACCTTGACCCGTGCTCTAAACCTAAGGTCCGCGACTATCGCACCACTGTGGAGGACACAGCCCATTTTCCAATGTCCTCCATTTTGGTTCATTAGGTTTGATCTAGTGAGCTTAAGCAAAACTGCACTTTCGTTAAAGTGCACTTTTGCTTAAGTGGGGACATACTTTCCCATTTCAAAAAAGTGAATTTTCATTGTAAGAACGTACACCCAAAAAGCCAGTATGGGGAGGACAATGTTTTAGTTAATATAAAAAGGCACCATGGGGAGGGCAATGTTTTGATTAATATAAAAAGGCACCATGGGGGATGACAATGTTTTAGTTAATTTAAAAAGGCACTATGGGGAGGACAATGTTTTAGTTAATATAAAAAGGCACTTTGGGAGGACAATGTTTTAGTTAATATAAAAAGGCACTATGGGGAGGACAATGTTTTAGTTAATATAAAAAGGCACTATGGGGGACAATGTTTTAGTTAACATAAAAAGGCACTATGGGGAGGACAATGTTTTAGTTAATATAAAAAGGCACTATGGGGAGGACAATGTTTTAGTTAATATAAAAAGGCACTATGGGAGGAGGACACTGTTTTAGTTATAAAAAGGCACTGTGGGGGAGGACAATGTTTTAGTTAATATAAAAAAGCACTATGGGGAGGACAATGTTTTACTTAATATAAAAATGCACTATGGGGAGGACAATGTTTTAGTTAATATAAAAAGGCAGTATGGGGGAGGACAATATTTTAGTTAATATAAAAAGGCACTATGGGGGAGGACAGTGTTTTAGTTAATATATAAAGGCACTATGGGGAGGACAATGTTTTAGTTAATATAAAAAGGCAGTATGGGGAAGACAATGTTTTAGTTAATATAAAAAGGCACTATGGGGAGGACAATGTTTTAGATAATCTAAAAAAGCACTATGGGGCAGGACAATGTTTTATTTAATATAAAAGGCACTATGGGGAGGACAATATTTTAGTTAATATAAAAAGGCACTATGGGGAGGACAATGTTTTAGTTAATATAAAAAGGCACTATGGGGAGGACAATGTTTTAGTTAATATAAAATGGCACTCTGGGGAGGACAATGTTTTTGTCAATATAAAAAGCCAGTATGGGGGAGACAATGTTTTAGTTAATATAAACAGGCACTATGGGGGGGACAATGTTTTAGTTAATATAAAAAGACACTATGGGGAGGACAATGTTTTAGTTAATATAAACAGGCACTATGGGGAAGACAATGTTTTAGGTAATATAAAAAGGCACTATGGGGAGGACAATGTTTTATATAAACAGGCACTATGGGGGAGGACAATGTTTTAGTTAATATAAAAAGGCACTATGGGGAGGACAATGTTTTAGTTAATATAAAAATCACTATGGGTTGGACAATGTTTTTGTTAATATAAAAAGGCACTATGGGGGAGTACAGTGTTTTAGGTAATATAAAAAGGCACTATGGGGAGGACAATTTTTTAGTTAATATAAAAAGGCACTATGGGGAGGACAATTGTTTTAGTTAATATAAAAAGGCACTATGAGGGAGGACAATGGTTTAGTTAATATAAAAAGGCACTATGGGGGAGCAAAATGTTTTAGTTAATATAAAAAGGCACTATGAGGTGGTCAATGTTTTAGTTAATATTCTGAATCCTAGAAGGGAGTGTTGCAGACCATCCCTGGCAGAGCAGCGTGATCTGTAGACCATCTCTTTCCGTACTGAGAAATAATGCACCCCCTTAGAATGACACGAGAAACTAAGCCAGTTATTAAAGTAATTCATCTTTTGTTCATATTGTGGCATCATCCTTGGAGAAGGTAAAATGCTGCTCAGTACTAGGCTCATATCAGCCTGAGGCACATAGTCTGAGAGCTCCATGATGTCTCTCTTCATATAAGGAGGTATGTCTCTGGTCATTTACACCCACATGGAGTATGACTGGGTCAGAATGGCACTTGTGGATCAATGACCGTAGCGTGTGTGTAATGTGTCAGATCATAGCCCCTGATAAGCAACTGACTTTGATTTTCTCCTTAATCAGCCTAGTAAGTGGGACATCAGTGTGTCTCACAATGGAGTCTCCAATGACCAGAATGTTGAACTGTGTGGTGGCTTGCCTTATGGGCTTAGAAGAAGAAGCTCTATGAGATGTGGATGTATGTGTCATTGTGGGTGTTGTTTTCCAAGAATGCATTTGGGGTTGCCGAGGGTGTTGGTTGTTTGTACTTCACTTAGGAGTTTTTTTGGGGTTCAGGATGATTTCATTTAAGTGTCTCAGCATATGTAGGTTTATGTGTCTGCTTTGCACTATGTGCTATGGGTAAAGTGTGTGTACTACTGACCCCCTGATTGGCATTAGGAGTGCTTTTATGTGAGAGCTTTGCTTCCAGTGACATTGAGTAAATACATCTCTCACATACCATATAAGCTGGTTTGAGAATTAGTTGTCAGTAAACATGAGGATATTTCAGCATTGCCTCAGGATGCCAATATCTACCAAGCTGATAATGGAGATAGTGGTAAAGATGATATCTATGGCAAGATGCCCTTTTTTATAGATTAGACTGTTGCAGTGAGCATATAAAGTAAGGAGCTTGGTTTACAACTCTGGAGGCAGTGCTTGTCACTGAAAACTAGTTGCCCTGTGTGCAACTAGGTATTGGTGAAATTTCAAGGGTGATCTACAGGAAAAATGTCAACTCAAGGTATCTGCATCTATAAAGGGCACTGCTAAACATTTGAGGGGAAACTAATAAGTAGATGTGTCCATGAAAGTGTGAGTATATGTGGACATGCAAGGTGTGCCTTTTGTCTGCGTGCCTCAGTGTGTGTGAGTGTGTGTGTGTGTGTGTGTGTGTGTGTGTGTGTGTGTGTGTGTGTGTGTGTGTGTGTGTGTGTGTGTGTCTGTGTGTGTGTGTGTGTGTGTGTGTGTGTGTGTGTGTGTGTCTGTGTGTGTGTGTGTGTGTGTGTGTGTGTGTGTGTGTGTGTGTGTGTGTGTGTGTGTGTGTGTGTGTGTGTGTGTGTGTGTGTGTGCATGTGTGGTTGTGTGTGTGTGTGTGTGTGTGTGTGTGTGTGTGTGTGTCAGTGCATGCATGCATGCACATGTGTGTGCCTTGTTTGTAAGTGGATGTTTGTATATGTGTTGATGCAGTCTTTCTATTAATTACTGAATGGTACAGCCAGACTCTGTACCATATCATAGTCATCAGCTTTGCCTTGTGCAGCAGCTTTTGCCTGATGCAGCCTCCCAAGAATCCTGCATGTGCAGTCCTTACAAAATATCTTCACTGTGTCTACAGCACCAAAATCTTGTCTCCACATTCCAGTTATAAAAATTGCTGATTGTGGATACTTTTTCTACCCTCTGGAAGCCTCTATCATATTTAAGGCAGGGGACACTTGAGAATTCTTTGCAGTCACTGTAACACATGCCTTTGTCTCTGAGTTCCCCTATGATCATGACACGGATACAGAGTAACAGGAAAAGGAAGAGCAACATGACTGTCAGTGTACCATGACTGTACGTCATATGAAAAGTAAGGAAATGAAACCAGAACAACGCAGCACTTCTTTACATTGATTCTACAGACATGCTGTCTTGATTTGGAGCCTTAAGCCAGTAGACCAGTAGCCTCACTTACTATAAAACGTGATCCTGACAGTAAAATAGAACAGAGATTAAAGTCTCATAGTCTCTCATACCATTAGGCATCCAGAAATGACATTTTTTTTGTCCCAGTCACTTGTGAAGAAAGGCAATGTATCCATCTGCAGCTGTAGCAATGCCGCATGCAATACTCCCTAATATACCTCTCAACTTCCCTCATTTTTAGGGTCATCCCACATTTTGACACAAATTTTAGATCTGTCCCTCTTAATCCCTCGTAAAACTAGTGATTTTGTAGACATGATGGAGAGTTACACATAATAAATAATGACAATAATTTCAGGTATAGACTTCTTTTACTTCAGAAAATGTATATTAATTCACATTCTCTTATTCTGTTAAAATCACAGGTTAATAGTACTAATATTCTAAAAAGCATCCCTGATTATTTCTGGATTTGTCCCTGATTCTATTGAGATGTGTTCCTATTTAGTTGACAGTTATGCTATGATTATTTCTGGATTCGTCCCTGATTCTGTTAAGATGGGTCCCTATTTAGTTGACAGCTATGCTACTTAGTAGAGAAGTAAGCTAGGTAATACATAGGTAAATAGCGTAGCTGACCTTCTGTGCCATTTTAAACCTTGGCATTTTCACTCAAAGGTGAGAATCAAACCCAGTAGACTGAGTCTGGGAGGAATGCACCTTAACCATTATGCCAACCACCAATCATGTAATAGCATGCTAGTTAACAGACTTGGGCTTTTTAAAACCATCTTTGTGGATATTCACTTAAATTAACAAGAAGCTGCTAAACCTGGCACACTGGCTGTAAATAAGTAACCTTGGTCAGCTCACTTCCTTTCCCTTCACTGAACCCCCCTCCCCCAAGACCAAGGACTACTGAACACTTGTATAATCTACATTTTACTGTTTTTAATGGCAATGTATTTTAGGGCCACACAACACTCTGCATGCAGTAATATTCCAATAGAAGATTCCACAGGTATGGTTTCTATTGACAACCACAATACATGCCAGAGTTTTTCCGGTTCACTCCTGGAATCTCTAAAAACCACAGGACACAGGAAGGCAAACATCATGGAGGGATACAGAGACCCATGTGCTCTTGCTGGGTAAACCAGCACAAGAACCTTAACAGTAACATCAATGTTTTTATTGACAGCCAATGCAGACTCTGAAGCCAGCAGTTGTGTTAGAAGCATGAAGTTCTAGTAAGAAGGAGAAGCTTGGAAGCTCAGAAAGCTGCTGTGGTCAAGGCAAAGTAAATTAGTAACAGACAAACTAAAAACAAATAGTAACAACAGATTGGATTAAAATATAACTAATAAAAACAAAGAAAGCAAACAATACAAATACTGAACCAACAGACTCATTGTAGCTAATTAAAGAAATTGTAAGGGGCTATTAACATATTGTTTAACAATTATATTCAATACACAATTGTGGAAGCAAAGTATGAATGATAAGTGTAGGTGAATGTTGTGGTTATGTAATGCCAAACCCTGACCAATTTCTGTTGTGTAGACAAAATGTTTTAGTACATTTTAACTAGCTAAAGTAACGAAAGTTACATGAGAGACTTTTCTATTTGAGACCAAGTGGCTCAGGGCTTTGTTTCCAATCCTTGTAGAGATTTTAGTTATGTGGGTATGGCCTACAGAGGATGACCTTCACTGTCCAGGAGTTAATACAGCAAAACTAAGGGAACTGATTTGAAACGGGTAGGTGTGTATATGTTTAAATATAAGTTTAAAAGTGAAGAGTTGAGAGCATTTTCTCATTAGAATCATACATCTTTTCATCTTTTTTTTAATCCTATACCCCTTCCCTGCAGAATAGAGCCCAAGGGCTCCTCTACCTATACCTACCTATACTCAATCGGCCTATTCATTGTATGATGGTGGGAGAGATGGGAACCCCCAGGTGAGAGGTGAGGTGAGAGCACTATGGCCAATTCTTTTCTGTCCTGGAATTCCTACTGAGTTCATCCACTTCTTAGCTAGAGTAAGATGATTGAGAGTCGGTCAGCTTGGTGGTCCTACAGGGTGGCTAACAGTCTCCCCAGCTGAGAAACTGCTACTCCTATGTGGTGGCTCTTCCACACTCCACTTTAGCTGCTGTTTTAGGGAAAAACGTGTCTCTGCATGATGAATTCTGCTTGGCTTACTGGGTGACGTGACCGTGGAGGTAGTGTAGGGTCAGCAGACTTGCAGACAGAGTGGACACTTAAACATCCCTTGTCTCAGAAACAAGATTAAATAGGATTAAAATCTTATTGTCACCAAAAAGGATAATATCAATTTAATACAAGACTAAACTGATTTCACACTTGTTGGGTAAGGTCAACACTGCTTTTTTCAGTTAAATGTTTCCTGATAATGACTGCAGCTTACACCCAAAATCTGCTACCTCACATGGCTTTGCAATAATACACAACCCTAGAGAAGATTAACTTATTGGAAAAGAAAATTTATTTAGGTCAAGGCTAGAAATTGGGTATATATATCCCACATGAAGTGAGAAATTCTTTTGAGCATTTTCTTGGTGCACAAGCAGTATTGTTGTAATGCACTTATCTACTGCCCACTTCACTGTGATACTTAGTTTCCTCTGGTTTAATGTATCCATATGCTTAGGTTTTTTTATATACCTTGATAAGAATGTATCCCATTCCTAAGTCAGGCGATAATCAAAGTTCATGAAATCAGTATTGATTCAATCTTTCATGTTAGCCAAGAATGCACTTCGTAGCATCCACAATGTGCCCCGAATTGCCTACTTCTGCAGTCCATACAGCATTACATGCATTGATAGTATATTTAAGTATAATTGTAAATTCATTTGTATTAGTCCTGTTGCTCCTACTGCTACTGCCACTGCCTAGGTATCCTTCTTCTATATTGTTGTCATTTCTGCTTAAAAATATTGGCATTTTAAGACTTGGTGACACTCGGTATATAAGACACTGTAATCACTAGATGGTGATAAACTTTGTCTATATCACAGCTGGTATGTAAGTTGTTTATTGTTGGAAGGCATGTTATTCATCCATAATTCTTAGGATGACTTATAAGTTCACCTTTAAGCTGGAGTAGGATTTTTCCTGTTGTTAACCAGATTGGTATCTGTTAGGGATGTGCATATAGGGAATTCTTACTCTAGGGTAAATCTTTGTGTTGAGATGTTAATACTTTTAGCTAGAAGTTAGGTGCTATATATAGGAACTTTTCTTAATTTTGTTTCAATTTTTCTCATTGTTACTTTATTCGATTTTATACTCTATATTAGAGCTCCTTAGTATTTATTTAAATTCATCTATCCTTGAAACATCTTTGTTGTGTTCAATAGGGTCTTCATAAATACTTCTCCAAAATGTAACTATTTCTTCTTTTTCTGTTGTATTTCTATCCCCTTAGCTTTGTTTCCCAATTCTGTATAAAATATTTTGGGGTCATCAGTGAATTTTGGACTTGTCCTTTATATTTATCTGCATACCTTCTAATTTGTCTGCTTGTGATGATATTTTAGTTTATTACTGGAAATACTGTATATAAAACCTGATCTGCTTTGATACTGCATTTTGCTGCCATATTTACCTTTCTAAGGAGTTTTGATTATCTGTTCACTTTTCTGTATTCTAATTAATGATAGTTGCTTTATAATTTTCTCTATTCGATGCTTCCACGATGAAATTTTATTTGCTCTTTTCCTTTCTCTGGTTATGCTACATTTTTGTGAAAACACTTTATCCATTATTAGTTTAGCTGCACAATAATACATCCTATTTATTCCTGTTATATCACTCTAATTTCTAATAATTCTGATTATTGTGTTCTTATTTACTTTCTGTAATCTATTTCTTTCATCTATCTTAATATGTTTATCTATGTCTATTAAATCAAGCAACTCATCCCTTAGATAACTTTCTTCTGTACTGAGAGCATCTTCTTTGCTCTCTGTTTTCTGAGTCTTCTTCAGGAAGTTCCAAACTTCATCCTGTGCCATATCCTCTACAGATACAGCCTGCCTCATCTACTGCTCTTCTGTATGTGGAGCAATTGGTCCATCATGCCACAATGTTACCTGTGTCAGGATTGCCACTGTTTCCTATTCCTTCGCTTGCTGTGCAGCTTCATCTGGCCTTTCAAGTGAGTTTCCTAAAGAACTCAAGAATATTGGTACTACTGGTCCATTATGTTGCCATACTACGTGTTGCAGTTTCTGCACTAAGCCTTTCACTTTACAGACAGTCTATCACTTCAGTTTCTAGTTGTTTTAATTTCTTCCTCACTAATCCCCCTTTTTTACATTCCCTCTTTGTGTTATTATTTTTTTGCATTTTGAAAATTACCATTTCCACGTGTCTTTGTCTGTATTTATTTTCAAATACCTTTGGTGCTGCTCATTTTGCATTGATTAATTTGGCTTTCTTCTTTGAATAAGTGTCACACTGTGTCAGATCTTTTTCTATCCCATGTCCACATTTTTCGTGCATACCTTTCACTTATCATTTAGTTTCCTGTAAGAATTCTCTGAAGATGTAGGAGCACCATAGGTGACTGATCTGTGGAC
Organism: Protopterus annectens; assembly: GCF_019279795.1. Lineage (NCBI taxonomy): Eukaryota > Metazoa > Chordata > Ceratodontiformes > Protopteridae > Protopterus > Protopterus annectens. Next base: position 184,235,507 of record NC_056745.1, on the reverse strand, counting down.
ATTTTCCTCCTCTAGACAGACAACTGACTCAACTTCATTTGCTACAGAATTCCTCAAATATCTGATTATTTTGTCTCAAGTTGTTATTGCTGCTGCCCATAGAAAAGATCATCCTATAAATCTCATTATGCATGTGAATATGGTGATTATTAGAATGGAGGTGAAGAGAGCCTCGGTCTAATAACCATCTGCTTAATTTTATCATCGGGTTCCCATTAGCTAAAAGCACTTTGTGTAGATTGTACAATTTTTTAAAAATATAAAGCAACAAGACTTTGTAGCCGAGTTCTACCTGGCTCTTTCTCAGAAAAATGTTGGAGACTATTTACTATCACATATTCGATTGTCATTTAGACGATCGAATATGTGCGAAAATCATTTTCTCGAACTGAGAGTTCAATCACCACAATGTCGAAGCTGACATGAAAGAACAGCCACTATTGTCAGCTTCAACACTGCGGTGCAGATCGCACTATAGTGGGGATCAGGAAATGTACCCTTACCCTCACTGTAGTGCGATCTTGGAGTTTGTATATATAAGTAGGGGGGCACAGCCCCCCACATGGGGGGGTGCAGGGAGGCTTGCCTTCCTGCAAATGCTATTGTTAGTTGTGGGCAGATGTGAGCATTTCTGCAAAGTTAATATTCTTCATTGCTGAAATGCTCTGTTCGATATTTCGGTTGCTCAGTGTTTTGATTCCCGACAATATTTGCCGGACATCATTGCTTTTATCTAAATGACGTTCACAAATATGACAGTAAACCATTAGAGACACTTTGACTCTGATGGTGTAAGGTCAACAGAACATGTCACATGTCACATGCTTTACATATAATTACTCATGTTCCTGTATGATTTCTAGCTGCAAAGAGTCAGTCAAGATGGTATGACCTGGTTACTGGATGTCTGAAAAGAAGGTATCAAAGACATGAATGGCCAATGGAGGCTAAGGTACCCGAAGAAGGATCATCTTATGTTTTTTGCAGCATTATACCCACTATCCATCCATCAGAGATTTCAAGTACAAAGACGAAGTTCTCTGCTGCAGTTGAATACCCTACTTAGCTGTTTCATGTGGTAGATGGATTATGCATATCAGCAGACAATAACATGTAAAGATATTTGCAGTGCATCAGTGTATGATGCTAAGGGGAATTTTTCATTATAGGTTCATAAGTTAGTACTAGACTAACTGCCCTTGTTGGCAATTTTAAGCCTAGCTAAATACCTCAGGTGAAAATCATACCCTGCACCTTGTGTTTTTAAGATAAATACCTTAACCATTATGACAACATCCCCTTGAGCTGTCCTCTGCAAACTTAATGATCTTTCAGTGCATCTTGATTGAAAATATTGATTATTGTCTTGAATGAAAGCTCATTATTATGAGTGAGGAGATACTCCCACTTGACAACCAGTAACTGATGAAGTTGGTTTCCTGTTTGCATGTCACTTATTGATATATGAATCCTTGCTTAAAGAATGCATCAAGGATTTGAGTCCATTGATTTTCTAGATAGTCAAGCATTTCTTTAGTGAGGAAATATTACCCACAGTCTAGAAGGAGACTTTGATAGCTGTTTTCTCATGGAAGGCTTGTCTACTTCTGAACAATCTAGATTAGTCCTTTCTTGGTTTAACATGTATCTGTGACCACCTCCCTATCCAAGTCCAACATTACTCTTCCCAAATACCTAAATTCCACCATTTTAGAGAGTGTTGGAAGCTTTCTTCTTTCAATTATGAAACCTGCAATAACAGGCTCACTTCCATAAACTGGGGATTCCTTAAGTACCTCTCTTTTAATGAAGCCGCTCCATACCTTATTCACGTTTTTCTTGATATACTTGACTCTTTAGCTCCTCTTAGAAATGTGAGAATCAAAGCCAACTACTCGCCTTGGCTCACCAAAAACACCATATCTCATATGAAAGAAAGAGACAAAATTGGAAAAAATGGCTAAAAACTAAATTGCCAACATTCCTACAAAAATATAAAGAACTGAGAAATCTAGCAAAAACAGCAATTAACAAAGACAAGAAAACTTACTTTTAAAATCCTCAGTTCTCCCAAAAGTCTAACTCCCAAAAATTCTGGCATACTATCAATAAAATCTTAAATTCAGGTCAACCTACCACCTCAAACCCTTACCCTAATAATTCTCCTTTAGAAACTGTCACCTTACTTAATACCCACTTCATTGAATCTATTCAAAAACTCACCCAGCCCTCCAAAGCTATAACCACCCTCACACCACTCATTACACATGCAACACAACCCCTTTCTCTCTCAATCCTGTCTCCACAGCCTACATCAAGTCACTTCAACTAAAACTGAAACTTTGTTCTCCCTCTACTGATAACCTCCCTCCCCTCCTTCTTAAACTCTCTGCTCATTCCATAGCCTATCCTGTGGGTCTATATTAAATTAGCGAACACTTAGAAAAGCGAATGCTAATTCATCAACCCCTTTTAAGTGAAAGCTTAAAATCTTGAACACAGCCTGGGAAAAAATTCGCTGTTCCGAGAAACATACACACAAGCACACCAAAAAAACAGCAATCCACAGACACACACTTAAAATCCTACATCTACCCTACACTAAACTGTATATACACTACTATCTATCCACTTACTTTAACCCAAACCCTAACCATAAGATCTGTCACTATCGCACACTCACCTGACCCATGCCCTAACCCAAGCTCACCTACCCCACCCTAACCCTGATGTCTGTCACTATAGCACATTCACCTCAACCGCGCCCTAACCTTAACTCACCTATCCCGTGCCCTAACCCTAAAGTCCGCACAATCGCACACTTACCTGAACCCAACCTTTAACTTTCCACCACAGTGCTGAAAATAGCGAAGCCACAGAAACGGCCAACCAAATTCTTTCCCTAGGAAAGAATTTAGTGTTCTGCAGCTTCGCTATTTCCAGCGTTTGCTGTTAAGGGTCGATATTAGAACACTCAAAGTTTTAAAACTTTGATGTTCTAATATAGACCCTATCCTGTCTCTGTCCTAATAAATAGAGCTATCCAAGAGTCTATTGTACCCAACATCTGAAAATCTTTCTACACCATTCCACTTCACAAAGGAGATAACACCAAATACAGACCCAATGCCATCCTATCTCCTCTATCCAAAATCCTTGAAAAATGTATTCACAATCAGCTTTTAACTCACATTATTAATGAAAATCTTCTGACCACCACTCAACATGGCTTTAGGCCACACCACAGCACCTCCACTGCCCTCCTTAATTCACTCACACTGTTGCTGAAGCCAGGGACAAAAACCTTCTTGTGTCTTGCCTCTTTCTTGACCTCTCTAAAGCTTTTGATACTGTCTCCCACTCCAAGCTACTTACTAAGCTTACTGACCTTAATCTCTCCCCCTCTACTATTCACTGGTTCTCAAGCTAGCTACCAAATAGGCTCCAGTCTGTCAGATGGCAATTTACTTGCTCTCCTTTCCTACCTATCCAAACTGATGTCCCTCAAGGTTCAATACTTGGCCCCTCCTATTCAACATCTTCACCAATCATCTTTACTCTTCCTGCAACACCTCCTCCACCCTCATACAGTACTCCGATGACTCTACTCTTATCTCTTGTGCTGACAACATCTCTAAACTTCTTTCTATCACCCAAAACTCCTTCTCATCTGTGGAAAAATGGCTCATAGAACATCAATTTATACTCAACCCCAAAAAACTAAGCTCCTACTATTTCTCCCTAAAACTCTCCACCACCTTAAATCCACCTTTACTATTTCTTTGCTAGATAACACTCCCATCAAAGCAGAGCCTCACACTAAGTTACTAGATACAATAATCTATAACAAACTCAAATCTGACATCCATATCCAACACTGTATCAAAAAAACTTTACATGAAGCTGGGTCTTAACTCACCTCCAGTCAAAGCATCTCTCCAAACTAGAACAAGCTTACAATAACTAGCCAGATTCGCCAGTAACCAACCTTATAACTCCCATCATTGCCTTGCCCTGAAACAGCTTCAATGGCTGGAATTCCCCCAGCTCTTACTACAAGCCCAGCTGCAGCACACTCCCTACTCAACAAACTTCTAGCCTGCCATCACTCTCTACCTTAGTATCCCCTTATACCCCAACCCAGTCTCTTTGTAGTTCTGACCAGCACCTTCTTGACATCTATAAACCCAGCAAAACCTATGGTAAACTCCTTTATAAACACTCTGTGTCCCTTGCATGGAATAGGCTACCACCTCACATTCTTAACATCACTAGTTCCAGCTGCTTTAAAACCGAAGTCAGGCTCTACTTTCTGAACTCAAAAGCCTGTCCTTGCCTAAATCCTCCATAATCTGCATTTTCCTTTCTTTTTCCTTTAACTATCTGTCTACATCTAATAATTCAATGACTAATCTGCTCACTAGACAATACTACATTATGCTACTTAGGAAAGAAGTGTCATTATTGTAAATACTTAAATGTACTAGTTGTATTTACTTCATTATGTTTTATTTTTATTACAGTTATTCATTTCACCTGATTACTGCATATGCAATTTTTGCTTATGTTGTATTGCTGCACTGTTTTTCTTGGGTTTTGTATATTGAATACTATGTTATATTTTTATGTTTGTATTGCTGGAGCTTTTTTCTTGGGTCTCCGCTAAAAATGGGCCATTGGCTCATATGGACTAACCCGGTTAACAAATGTCAAATAAAATAAATAAATAACATCTGGCATATAGAACAAAAAGAATAATATCTTGGCCTAAGTCTTTTGAGTTTCTTTCCACTGGTGTGTTGGGTTCATCAGGGATGGCCTTTGCATATTTGTTACTCACTATCAGCCAGCTGCCTCTGGGTGGTGTCATGAAGACTGAACTGTCACTATCTCCTGATAACACTTAGCTCTATCTGTTGTTGATTTCACCTCTCTGGAGGCTTTTAAGACCTGCTTGTTTGACATTCTGCAATGGACTAGGCCAGCTTGGCTGAGACCAAATGCAGCAAACACAGAACTGGAGATACTGCAGGCTGATGATTGCTGTGACATATGCATGATTTCAGAATGATAAACAAATAACCTAGACACCGAGTTCTTTGAGTTATTTAATTATGCTTGTACTCCTTCTGTTTCTTTACACTTTAGCATATATCAGTGCATTATTGTTTCCCTCTTCTGAACATTGTGATTTTTGTATCTACCTTTTTCAATTTATTTTCCATTTTACCTATTTTGTCTGGGTAAGGCCATTAAATACAACTGTCCCTATACTGTTATATATTCCTCTGTATTACTGAATCTCATTCTGAACATTGTGATTTTTGTATCTATCTATGTATCTATATATATATATATATATATATATATATATATATATATATATTTATCTGTCTATTTATTTGTTTATTATTTTACCTACTTGTCAATAGGGTAAACTCATTGGACACAACTGTCCCTATGTGCTTGCATATTCTATGTATTATTGTATCTCTTTCTGAACATTGTGATTTCTTTGTATCTACTTATTTACTTATCTATTTATGTATTTATTTATTTATTATGTTACCTATTTGTTGATTGGGTTTGTGCTTATATATACCTCCTATTGCATATCTTTCTGAATAATGTGATTGTGAGATCAGTGCACTATCCCAGTAAACAAACTTTAAAATAAATATATAAGTAAAAATAAATTAGACTGCACCCTCTGGGAAGTATAACTTGAAATGTTAAGCTTCCTTTATCTAGGTAATTGTTATTTAATGTTATATGCCCTATATATTACATCTCCCTATTTTAAATGATTATATATATATATATATATATATATATATATATATATATATATATATATATATATATATATATATATATATATATATATATATATATATATATATATATATATATATATATATATATATATATATATATATATATATGATATAGCATAAATAATGTTACACTGACCATTTTAAATTAACAATAACTATATACTAAGTATGTCTGAGGCTTTTTACATAAAAATGAGATTTTTTGTGCACATGTAAAAGCTATTTTAATAAATACAACTTTTCAGTCTACAGTATCAGAATCAGGTCTTGAGCAGTCTATGTACCTATCTGGTTTCTTCAGTGGTTTTCCAAATGCAGAGTATATAACTGTTTTTCCTGTATATCTAATCTCCCCTTTGGGAAAGTTCCTGGCATACCTCTCAATCTGCAGATATTGTAAATAGGAAGAAAGGCCCTTGAAAAATAGGTATATCCAACCAAATGTCAGGATATCTGATTAGTATAAAATTTGAAAACCAAATCCACATAACTATTTCTGCTTCCAGTAGGGATATGGGATACTACTCAGAAACACATGTTTAAAAAACAGAGAGTGACAATCCAAATGAAAAAAAAATATTCTCACATTATCAAAGAGACAGTGTAAAATCTGTAAACTTTAATGAACTGTATTGCAAAATTCTACAATATAAGGTAATTTATTTTTACTTCAGAAAAAGAGAGATGCAAGATGTATGTTCTTTGTCTTTAAATTATTATTGCCACTAGTTGTTGTTGTGTCTTTTGGCTTTTCCCAGTTAGGGGTCGCCACAGCGGAACTCCGGTCCACTAATGATTGGCAGTAGATTTTTACATGCTGATTTGCCAGTCCTGATGCACAACCTTCCACGAAGGTATGCTCATTCACGCATGTCTCTACACAGAAGGCGCTCTTGCTGAGAATCGAACCAGACAACGTCTTACTGTGAGGCGACAACGCTACCGCAGCACCACCACCGCAGTATATTATTATTATTGCCAATAGTATGATGGTTATATAGTGTGTTTTTCTGGGTACTAGATGACTTCAAAAAATTACACAATGGAGGGTGATTCAGAACATTGTGTGAATGGGGTAACTCAAGCCTTAAAATATGGATGTGTCCCCAAACACAGGGACATCCAGTGTAGGGGTAAACCAGACCTAAAAGTATGAACAGTCTCTTAATTCTTCTTCTTCAAGCAAGCATTCATTCTTCTGTGTAAATATTCTGCACTCAGCATATATACAATGTCTTGTCAGTAATTTACTTTCTGATCATGCTTCTGTAGTTGAAGCAATATTCTCTGCAGTTTCAGAGTTATCATATATAAAGACTTTGTCAATAAGACCCCCAAGGGTTTATGATCTATTTTTACCAGAATGTCTTTACTGTAGATGCACTCATGGAATTTCACGCATCCCTACTGTTTTGGTAATAGTTTATTTTTAATGTAAATGTATCTGCTTTCATATTTATAAATACTCTTGACCTATAGGTAACAGGTCTATTTTCCTGTGGAATCACAGCTTCTATACCATTCTGACTGGTATTTACTTACAACACAATTATCTTAGTCAATCCATAGTACCTTAATGTTGGTGCATCTGCAACTAGATTCTTGAGTATTTCAAAAGTATTTTCATGTTCATAGTTCCATTCCTAGGATACATCCTGCTCCTACAACTTTTTATAGAGATATAATTAGACATGTTGGACACAAGCTTTCAAAGGTGCTGTACCATTCCTATAAACCTCTATAATGTCTACTTTTTCTGGTTTTGGCATTTGTGCATTCGCTTTCCATGTTCATGAATCAGGCTTCAGTTCTTTCATGTTAGAATATGGTCATGGTCTATGCATTTCTGAATTGCCATACATATTTAATGTTTTCCTGTTATCTTGAAACTATTTTGCCTTAATCTTTTAATAAGATATACCAATCTCTTGCTGCATAATTCTTGTGTATGACTCCATACTAATATATCATTGGTTATATTTTTAACAGCTTCCAAATTTCAATTACTTGTATAACAGCTGTTTGTGGCATTTCTGGAGCAGATAAAGTATCAGCTGAACACCTAAAGAACAGATATCCTTCTAACTAAATTTGAATGTTTACAACTTAGATCCTTCTTCATCTGCTTTTTTTTTTTATTTCAGAAGCTGGGTTTCTATCCAGTACTGAAAAACTTGGTGTCTGGTATAGTGCAGAGTACTTCCTGAAGAGTAAGCAGTGGGTCATTTTAGTCATTTTTATTCAGATTTTAAAATCAATATACATTCAAATCTTGACTTACTTTACAATAGTCACAATATTATCACATGTTATTTTGGCTTTAATTGCTTCTTATTGCCTCCTAAGCTTCCCATTTGCTTTAGTACCTGGTGTGTTCTACTCCTTAAAGCTAGTGGTACTTTTGTGAGTTCAATTATTATCAGCATAACATCATCATTTATTTGTATACAATATTCTTCTTGCAATATTCCTAAAGCTATAAATAAAATAATCACAGTTGTGAAGGATATCATTGTTAAAGCTATGTACAGTATCTGAGATATCTCTGTGTATATGCATCTGTTTTACACATTCAGTTTTTGCTTTCACTGTGAATTCATTTTACCATTTCTAGTTTTTCACATTTCTCACAAGTCAAATGACTGAATATTAGAAAGATTATTTTTTTAATTACTACAATATAGAAAAGGATCTTTTACATCTTATTTTTCCAGTCATATGTAAGTAATTTTTTTTGCTGTTTGTGAGATTTGTCTAATGGCACCCACCCCAACCCCTGCACCCATCTGACTCATTGATCTCTCTTTTAGAGAAACACCAGGCCCCTGCCTCAGACAGGTTGAATATCCAGTGGCCTATTCATTCACTGACTGGGACAAGAACCTAATTAGCCGATAGAAGGCAAGGTCAGGTGTTAGGGAGCAGGCCAGTGTGCTAATCCTAACTACCTTCCAGTTGGTGGCTGTGCTGCTGTAATTGCTGTTCAAAGTGATAAAAGTATGTAACAATACATGCCAGTACCATAACAACAGTGCAGCATTGTGCAGAATGGAGTCACTACAGCCTGTGTAGCGAAGCCATAAATATAATCTTCTTGTAAGTGTCAATCAAGTATGAAGCAAAACTGAGTCTTACTGTCCGTCCGTCCCCCCCAGGATGGGCAAGCCATGACTGATTGCTCACTTTCATCATCCTTCACTAATGTCCTCTAATGATTGCATCACTAAGACACTGAGGATCTGTATTATAGTTATACTTTCATTGTTCTATGTCACGGGGGCAATTACATGTCAGCTAATTTTGACCCAATGGCTTTGTTCAATTTTATGAACACATTTTAACAATGGTTTACCATTGTCATTTCAGTACTTTTTTATCCCTAAGCTTCAAAAGTATCATCAGTCAAAATATCCATCTCCACGCTTATGTCTAATTTAAATTTAACATTTATCCTGTTAATGCATTTAACAGTCTGACTTCCACTCTTCTTCAGTGCCCTATTGTATTTTCTGTCTTCACTGTATCAGCTCTTTTCATTTCCTCTCTGCATATTCTTTTGTCTTTTCTTTCTCATGTCTTTGCATGTTTGGGTTGAAATTCTTAGGATCAGAATTTCAAATGTTAAATTAATTAGAATGAAAATGTGAATCTCAGGTATATATAGGTTCATAGGTCAACACTAGGCTAAATGCCCCGAGGAACCATTTTAAGCCTGGTCAGTAACTCAAGGTGTGAATCAAACCCTGCACCTTGCACCTATGAGGCAGAGACCTTAATGATTCTAGCAAACATCCACTCCATTTAAAAATTAGACCATGTCATCTAAATGTATCAATTATTTGCAAACAGATAGAGAAGTTCATAGTTTCGTAGGTAAGTACAAAGCTAGCTGCCCTTATGGGCTATTTTAAGCCTAGTTAATTTCCATTCTAAAGGTAAGGATCAGACCCTATAATTTGTGTCTATAAGGTAAAACACGTTAACCATTATACCAACCCTCAGCTTCTTATATATACTAAGTCTGAAGGTTATGATACCCTGGAATATTTCCCTTATGAGTGTTATAATTATTTTAGAGTTATATATTCAATTAGTAAAGTGGAACATGGGTGTAGGGGCCAAATACCTGCTGCTGTAAAATTCATATTCAAAATATTAGATGTTTTAAGTGCGCCATACTTTGAGACCTTTTTGAGCTTCCACTGAAACAGACTCGTGTTTTTCATAGGAGGCTGGCTTCACTATATGAGAAACACTGAGTTCATGGGTTGACATGTTAATCACAGAGGTATAAGCTGAGCTTGCCAGACTGAATACACGGGTTAACATATTAATCACAGAGGTATAAGCTGAGCTTGCCAGACTGAATACATGGGTTGACATGTTAATCACAGAGGTATAAGCTGAGCTTGCCAGACTGAATACATGGGTTGACATGTTAATCACAGAGGTATAAGCTGAGCATGCCAGACTGAATACACGGGTTAACATATTAATCACAGAGGTATAAGCTGAGCTTGCCAGACTGAATACATGGGTTGACATGTTAATCACAGAGGTATAAGCTGAGCATGCCAGACTGAATAGATGGGTTAACATATTAATCACAGAGGTATAAGCTGAGCTTGCCAGACTGAATACATTGGTTGACATGTTAATCACAGAGGTATAAGCTGAGCATGCCAGACTGAATACACGGGTTAACATGTTAATCACAGAGGTATAAGCTGAGCTTGCCAGACTGAATACATGGGTTGACATGCTAATCACAGAGGTATAAGCTGAGCATGCCAGACTGAATACACGGGTTAACATATTAATCACAGAGGTATAAGCTGAGCTTGCCAGACTGAATACATGGGTTGACATGTTAATCACAGAGGTATAAGCTGAGCATGCCAGACTGAATACATGGGTTGACATGTTAATCACAGAGGTATAAATTGAGCTTGCCAGATTGCTTCATTTTACATACAGTGATGAGAACTGGAACTGAGTTTTTGTGTTGTTCAGGAAAACTGTTTGATCTTCTTAGGTAATATTATTAGTTAACTGAAATCCATTAATCTAGATATGAACATGCTCCATGATGCTATAAACCCATAAACAGGCTTGCAGAGCAATGTTCAGCTTCAGATTGCTTTAGATAAATTGCTTTTCAAATCTACACACACCAGACTGACCTTGGTTGTTGGACTGCACTTAAGTCTGGACAACATGTTTCATGACTGTGGTCTGATTTTTGTCCTGACTCTGTATAGACAGGCCAGCAACTGGTGCACAGATACAAAGGGATGCCTGAAATACCATGGTGAATGGTTTCTATTATTTCCAAACAAAATATATCCTTATAGAAAAGGATAAAGGTAAATAGTTTCTCTTCACCCATATACATGGACAGAAGTGTCCAGTTAGCTAAATTAATGCTAGACATATTTTGCCAGACAGGTTCCCTGACTAAAGGAATTAAAAGCAGTATGTGCATAACTACTAAAGATGAGATACATGACCTGACAAATAAACCGTATAAAACATGATAAAGCATGGCAGTACACTCTGCATGAGGCAAGCAGTACTGGGATAAAACAGCTCTGAAATCCAAGCATGACTTTCGAGAACAGAGACTTCAGCTATTGCCACAACCTTGACTTATTCAGCAGTTGTTTTTACCTTTAATAGAATTGTTTAGAGGAACATCGAGTACTATCTCAAGTTTGCAGACAGCCTCCAGTAGTTCATCTTCAGATGTCTGAAAAGAGGAAAAAGACAACCGCTTACAACAGATAACTAGCTGGAGATATAACACAGAAATGTGTAAAAAAAAACATATGTAATGCATTTCTAAGTGATTTAACCGAAGCACAGAGTTTGGGATCAGTAATATGTAGAAAAATAACAGAAAGCATACCAACTTTATGTGCTGTACTGTAGAAACAAAACTATGTAAATTAATTTTTTTATTTAATGAGTTTGAAGACTAGCTGGATGCAAATATGAAGAAAAGGACCAGTATTAGAAATACATAGACAATTTGTCTGTCTGCTTGGGGGGCGGTACTTAGGTTCATAGGTTCATAGATTAACTTAGAGGCTAATTACTTACCTAGCCATTTTTAAGCTAGCCAAAATATCCCCCTGTGAGATTCAAACTCTGTACCTTGTGTTTGTAAGGCAAACACCTTAACCATTAGGCCATCCTCCCAACTCCCAACTTCTCAACTGTCCCTGATTTTGCAGAATGTCCCTGATTTTGCCTCATAAAATTTTTGATTTCCTGGTAAATTACTAAGGATTACAGTCAGTCAGTGATGCCAGACAGTAGGGTTTCATATTTTTTACTGCCCAGAAAATGCATTTTGGTGCAAAACATTTTATTCTATTAACTTTTTAAGTGAATTAGAGTAATAAATAAAATGTCCGTGATTATGGTCTGTTTTCCTCCATTGTTTTTGGCTCTATTCAGAATTTTTAAAGAAACACTTGAGAGGTAAGGTTGGCGGATATAATAAAAGTCTGGTTGTATGGTTATTTTAGGAATTCTGTTTATATCCAGAATAAATGTCCAGCCAATGCCAAGACTTAAAGAATGACACTTAAAGTGTTACAAAAAAACAAAACAAAAATAATTATAAATTACTAGTGCTATTTGGTTAAAATAGGCAAACATTAATGCTGGACATGGACTCTGACACAACAAAGTAATGGCACAGTTGCAAGAAACAGTTTTTTTTTTTAATTGTTGAAATCTAAACAAAATTTAAGAGAAAGCAGCAACCTGACCAAGTTTTCTGTAATAAGCCAGGAACAACAGAATGTGAGTTTAATTGCATAGAAGCAAATTGTAAAATGTTATTTGTGTAATACTGGTATAATCAATAATTAATATAATGAACTGCAGGTATAAAAAATGCAGAATCCTTTACAAACGCATTCTATGGATACCTACAGGAATGCATGGATCGTGCTATCCCAAATAAAACCAAGACACACTCCTCCAAAGGCAGGAAACTTGTCTGGTGGACCCCAGCCATAAATAAGCTGTACAACAGAAGGAGGAAGCTACTACATGATAGAGCAAAATCCCTGAAAGGGAAGGCAACTCTGATCAGTATTAGCAAGAAACTACGATCCCTCATAAAATCATCTAAGGCTAGCTTCGAAAGAAAAAATTGCACAAGACACTAAAGATAATAACAAGGCTTTCTTTAGTTATGTCAGAAACCTGGGTGGAAAATCCCAGATATGCTCTGAGTTAGTGCAAAATGACAAAAAATACACAGAACCCACAGACATTGCCAACATCCTGGCAGACAGGTTCAGTGCTAACTTCTCCCCCCCCCTCCGAATGAGCAAATGACTATCCCAACAGAGTGTAGCCTCCCTGACATCACAGATGCACAGGTGAGAGCTGCCCTCTCCAAAGCAAAAAACACAGCATCAATGGGACCGGACGGTGTCCCGGGCTGCATTTTACATGAGCTCCAAGAAGAACTGAACCCTCACTTAAAACCACTGTTCAGTCTCAGCCTTACAACAGGATATGTACCCAAAGAATGGCGTACAGCAACAGTGGTCCCACTCCATAAAGGTGGTGCCACAACGGACCCCGGAAACTATCGCCTATAAGCCTAACTAGCCTGGTCTGCAAAGCTATGGAGCGTATCATCATGGAACTCATAAACAAAGACATTGGGAACCTCCAAACAGTGGATCCTACCCAATTCAGCTTTGTCAAGGGCAGATCTTGCCTCTTGAACCTGGCCAATTTCTTTGAAACAGTCACCAAGGCCATAGACGAAGGGAAGGTAGTCCACACAGCCTACCTTGACCTTGCAAAAGCCTTTGACACAATACCCCACTTGGGCATCATAAATAAGCTCACCAGCTTAAATATCAACCCCTGTGTCACAAGATGGGTTACAAACTGGCTCAGGGATAGAACCCACATGGTCAGAATTGCAGGTGCCATGTCAGACTCTAAACCAGTTACAAGTGGCATCCCACAAGGCTCAGTTCTGGGACCTCTCTTGTTCGGTATATATTTCTCTGAGGTACAGGCTAACACAGGAGGACTATGGCTGACAAAGTTTACAGATGACTGCAAACTGGGGGCCATAATCGACTCGCCGGCTGACACAAGCATCCTCTAAAAAGGTCTCACAGAGATGGATAACTGGTGCCAGAGCCATGGCCTAAAGCTAAATGCCAAAAAGTGCATAGTCATCCTCTTTGGGAAAAGCTAAGTGCCCACAAATTACCACATAGGTGGTAATCCATTAAGTACGGAAGAAGTAATTAGGGATTTGGGGACCCAAGTAGATTGCAATCTCTCCTTTGACAATCACATTGCCAAAGTGGTTAGAAAGACATTCTATATAGCCCACCTTATCACAAAGGGGTTCACATCTAGATCAAGAGAGGTCATTTTGCCCCTCTACTCATCACTCATCAGGCCCATAATTGAATACAATGCCCCATTTGGGATGTACCTTACCCAACACCTGCTACAACTAGAAAGACCCCAAAAGTACCTCACCAAGAGGATCAAGGGACTCAAACAGATGCCCTACGCAGTTAGGCTAAAGAAACTCCAGCTCTGCTCAGTTGCTTACTACCTACTCAGAGGCAATCTATGCCTGACGTATAAAGCCATGTCCAACCCAGAATTAATGGACATGTTACACCTCAAGAAATCCAAATCCATCAGAACTACACGCTCCAGTGACTTAAACCTCAGCACAGAAATAAATAGAACATGCTGGAGGGACAGATTCATATCCCAGAGGCTCCCCTCACTCTGGAACAAAATCCCAATCCATGTCAGACAGAGCCCCTCAATGACCCTCTTCAAGAAGAATCTTGACGTTTGGATGGGAGATCGTAAATTTACCCCTGGGATCTCTTCTGTGTCACTGCTAGACAGAGGCACGATAAACTAACCTTAAATGGGCTATCTTCTGTGACCTACTATACAGAGGCACAGTCAACTAATCTAAGAAGGGTGGCAAAAGCCAAACACACTCTGGCTAGGCTTGTAAATGCCCTAGGGCAGATAGCCTAGTATCAACCTCTGAACCTATGAACCTATAATACCTCCAGACTCCAACATCTACATCTAGGTCTTTAATCACCACACTAAGAAACAACTACTTCTTGCAAATAACTGCATAGACCTATCCCTCAGATCTTACTTTATGTCCCTTATCTTACACTAACACTGAGATTATCTATTTACGTGTCTGCAATACGACTGTATTAAACAACGGTGCCTGAATAATGTGCTATTTGCCATGTTCCTTGCTCATTTCTAATTATTTTCACTACTTGTAATCCTTGTTGACTATTTGTAGCTCTGATAACTTTTGTCTAATTGAATCCCAGGCTGAGTATAAAACTGATCATTTTTGATCAGTGTTCTACCTTGGTAAATAACCTAAATAAACATTTGTAGCATGCCATTTTATTTAGTTTTAGTTTCTTTGTGAAAACCAGGAGTTTGACTAAAAACATTTAATACTTGGGTCAAGACTTAATGCCAGAGTGGCAGCTATTTCAATCTGCTGGCAATTTTCTAAGAACCACATAGGCTGAAGCATGTAAATAAAAAAAAAAGGTAGTAGCCTAGTGTCAGCTGTCAGACCACACACGATTGCTTAAAACTGTGACTCCTCACAGACCTTATATTAATTTTTGTGTGTCCTGCAGCAAGGAGGCATATGTTAAGCAACATCAGTGTCTCCTATTAGTCCAATTTTGAGGCCACGATGTTATCAATAGGTATCAAATTGAAAGAGACAGCTGCAGGCATTATGCAATTTGTGTGCAGCAGGTATGACTCCAAATGAAAGTTTGCCTGTTGGTGGGCATACTTACATCTAGAACATTCCGACATCATCTATGTAAAACAACATTATTATCCCAGCTCACAGCCTCATACATCCTGAACAAGTTTCTGACTGTCATGTGCAGTTGTACTGGGAACTTTATAAAGTTCCCATCAATATCAGCTAAGCACATGAAACAGTTCTATGGGGATGCACAACTTCTACAGAAACATGAACTGTACCCACATTACAATAAAGTCACCCATCCCTTTGGGAGGTGATAGATACCTCAACTAGAAGGATAGCTTTCAGTCAACTGCAGGAATGTTTGTACAGCAGATGGATGGATACTACAGATCATAGCATCAATCCCAGGCAATATGAAAGTTGGCTTTACCCACAGGCTTTTCACGCATGAAGTCCTGCAGGGGCACCTGAGAGGAGACTGTAGAATACACACATAGTTGTAGACATGTATAAAGTACAATAAAGCTAAGGTTGACAGCATTTGGCCAAAAACCCTATTTATGTTTTAAAGAAACAAGTGAGTGCCCTGAAGATCAAGCCCCACAGCCCCAAAGTTATATTTACCAAATCCAAGATCACCATATCTCAGAGAAAAGGGAATATTCCAAGAAATGGTATCTTAGACTTAGTATATATAAATCCATTCTATTGGCCATTCACTCTCCACATTTCAGGACTTGGTCTAGCAGGTCACAACATTTCAAATGGTTACCACTCAATGCATATACTTAAGTATAAAATGCAGTCTCAATTCCATGTGCTCAGTCTAGTATAAAAGTAGAGCAAACAGACTGACATACATAAGTGTCTAACACAGAGACAATACTTTTCAGAAAATAAAGGGGGGGGGGTGAGTTAAGTGCAAAGTGGCCATCAAAGGAGGGTGAGTTAAGTGCAACCTAGACATTGCTGTATGGCACATCAGTAAGGAGGTATTTGAATTCAAGTCTGCTAAACCGCATAAGGAAATGCAGTACTAAATGGTTTAATATATGAATTCAAGTCACTGCAGTGAGGAAAGATGTTTCTGAATCAAAGTGGATTGCAGGTCCCCAGGCACCTCATTTGAAGGCACAAAAATTCTTGCAGAATATAAAAAGACCTTGGAGAAATGAAATGCATAATGAACCACTTTAAAGTACTGGAAAGTTATGTTGAAGACGTGCATGCATTTGCACTTACAGCTGTATACAGCATAAACTAAAGGGTGTGAAAGAATCTTTGATGTGTTAGTACAAATAATAAACATAAAAAAATGAATGCTGGGATAGATGTGCCATTAGAAATTCTGACCACAGGTCAGTAGATGGTCACCTAATTACAATAAAAAGAATCAAAGAACCAACCTGTGATGAGATGTGACAATAAGAGATGAGTGTGTGTGTGTGTGTGTGTGTGTGTGTGTGTGTGTGTGTGTGTGTGCGCGCGTGTGTGTGTGTCTGTGTGTGTGTGTGTGTGTGTGTGTGTGTGTGTGTGTGTGTGTGTGTGTGTGTGTGTGTGTGTGTGTGTGTGTGTGTGTGTGTGTGTGTGTGTTTGTGTGTGTGTGTGTGTGTGTGTGTGTGTGTGTGTGTGTGTGTGTGTGTGTGTGTGTGTGTGTGTGTGTGTGTGTGTGTGTGTGTGTGTGTGTGTGTGTGTGTGTGTGTGTGTGTGTGTGTGTGTGTCTGTGTGTGTGTGTGTGTGTGTGTGTATGTGTGTGTGTGTGTGTGTGTGTGTGTGTGTGTGTGTGTGTGTGTGTGTGTGTGTGTGTGTGTTTGTGTAGCTGGCTTACTCAATGGAAGTATGTTACCAAAATTCATGATGAAACTGCTTCAGTCTTATATTTTAGTTGAAAGTTAACATCTGTATGTTCTACTGTTAAAAAGACAAAGTAGAACTATTTGCTGATTCACAAATATGGAACAACTAAAGCTCTGTTTTATTAGAATGGCTGGCATAAGCAAACCCTAAAACAATGAATGAAACAAAACTGAAGATCAAACAAAGTACAGGAAGAAATATTGGTTAGAACAGCAAGCAAGGAAAACCAGAAATGCCTGTTTAGTTACTTATAATCTTTTTAAAAAGCTGAAGGCACTCCCAGGACACTGTGCTCTATAACAAAGCACTTGCAAATCTCCTCAAAGAAAACAGATAGTGAGTGTGTTCAGTAACATAATAAGTAGGTAAATATGGACAGTATTTCAAAATACAATAAAGATGTAGGAAATCAAGTCCTGTAATGCAGCATTACAGCCACAAATACATCTAAAACTGAAATATTAGGCATACACAAATTATCAGATCAGTACACTGCAAAGAGGGACCAGTGAATTGAGTGTAGGAAAGTATAATTGTGCATTTAAAATTTTCAATAGTTTTTCTTAAGTGGTGTAAAAAATGACCACCAAAAAATAAACAGTGACAACATTTATTTCTGCATAAAAGTTTGATGACAGGACCAGGTCCACATACTTGAGCTCCCATTAAAAAGCATAAACTCTATTTTATCACTGAAACATGACTTCATGCAATTATCCTGTGTGGTAACAGTTTTGCATTTCTGTGCTAAAGTAACAATTGCAGATGCATTTATTGATTTAATTGAAGATTTCAATAAACTAACCAGCAAAAATGGGATAAAAGTAATAGCTGCATCCTAGAGTTTACCTGACTAAACTTGTCAGGGTCTGATATGAAAATGCTGGTGAAGTTATGGTAACTTATTGAAGCTAATAGCTTATGTCTACATTCATATTTCCATCATGTGACTTGTTGTTTAGGCAGGGCTGTAAAGCATTTCAGAACAATGGCTTGGGCTATACTCTTACGGTTTTTGATACTTAGCCCTGCCTTCTGCATTCTTGTGTTCTACATATGATTGATTTGCCCCTGTTTGTGTAACATTTGTCTTAATGCTCTAGGGTCTGATGGAAAAGGGTCAGCAAAGGTAAGTCTACTTACCTGGCTGACAACTAATTATATAATAAATATATAAGGCCGTGGGAATAGTTGCAAGTTGATTTTGTTCTGACATTTCTTTTATTTTGTCTTGTTTATGTAGCATTAATAAAGTAATAGGTTGCTCTTTAATATTGTACACTGATTTGCAGGAGAGAGACATATTGAGGTTCTGCAGTGCAGCATTCCTGGATTCCAACACTATAAGGCTACGATCCCTAAAACCACTGCTAGCTCTCCTTTCCATCAGATTTTGTATTGCCTTGCTAGTTCTCAGTACCTCAGGATTATTGTGGGTAAAGGGGGCATGTGACTACATGTTTCGAGTCTGCTTTTTACGTCTTTGAAATTCCATACACTTAAATTGTGGAGCATTGCCTTTGTACTTTACACCATCCTAGCAAATGCAAATCTAGGCACCTTAGATTCTCATGTAACATACCCATGTTGTAGAATTTCATGACCACATCCTCTCTTCTTTAATGCTTCTTTATGCACTCACCTCTCATTGTACAAATTGCCGCCCAGTAGAGTACCTACCCAGTGGGCCTACCCACCACTTTGTGCTATATATTGTGGGAGTTTGTTGAAATTCTGAGGACTGCAATTATAATACATAGAAAAGTGGAGTTGCAAGTGTGAATGTGTGGGAATACACATACTAAATCTAAGTTGAGGGTCTTCAGTAACCTCAGACTTAGTATATATAAAAAGAGGGTGAATGTAGCACACATCTTCTCATTTTGGAAGATGCAGGCATTTAATAAAATAATGATTAATTTCTATTTATTTATATTAGTTTTAAAAAAAAAAAAAAACTGAATGTGTATGTGTAGACTCTTTCAATGTGGAACTTTGAGGAACTTCGAGGAACATGAACTTTTTAAGACCCTAAATGAGGTACTTTCCTCGTAATGAGGTACACTTGAGAAGTATGGATGCAGGTGGTGAAAGTCCCCCTCTCCAGGTGTGTCATTTGAAGGCACACAATTTCTTGCAGAGTATAATAAGATCTTGGTGAAATTAAATGCATAATAAATCACTTTAATGTACTGGAAAATTATGTTTAAGTCATACAATACATTTAAACTTACAGCTGTATACAGCATGAACTAAAGGGTGTGAGAATGTTTGATGTGTTACTTGGTACAAAGAATTAACATGAAAATGAATACTGGACAAATGTGTCACTAGAAATGGTGACCACAGGCCAGTAGATGGTCACCTAACTGCAATGAAAAAAAAGAATCAAAGAGACGATCTCTGATTACAGGAGGAGGAATTAAATAGCCGTTATTCAGACAGAACTAAAACAAAAAGGATATGTCAAAAAATGTGTGTGTGCGTGTGTGTGTGTGTGTGTGTGTGCGTGCGTGTGTGTGTGTGTGTGTGTGTGTGTGTGTGTGTGTGTGTGTGTGTGTGTGTGTGTGTGTGTGTGTGTGTGTGTGTGTGTGTGTGTGTGTGTGTGTGTGTGTGTGTGTGTGTGTGTGTGTATGTGTGTGTGTGTGTGTGTGTGTGTGTGTGTGTGTGTGTGTGTGTGTGTGTGTGTGTGTGTGTGTGTGTGTGTGTGTCTGTGTGTGTGTGTGTGTGTGTGTGTGTGTGTGTGTGTGTGTGTGTGTGTGTGTGTGTGTGTGTGTGTGTGTGTGTGTGTGTGTGTGTGTATATGTGTGTGTGTGTGTGTGTGTGTGTGTGTGTGTATATATGTGTGTGTGTGTGTGTGTGTGTGTGTGTGTGTGTGTGTGTGTGTGTGTGTGTGTCTGTGTGTGTGTATATGTGTGTGTGTGTGTGTGTGTGTGTGTGTGTGTGTGTGTGTGTGTGTGTGTGTGTGTGTGTGTGTGTGTGTGTGTGTGTGTGTGTGTGTGTGTGTGTGTGTGTGTGTGTGTGTGTGTGTGTGTGTGTGTGTGTGTGTATGTGTGTGTGTGTGTGTGTGTGTGTGTGTGTGTGTGTGTGTGTGTGTGTGTGTGTGTGTGTGTGTGTGTGTGTGTGTGTGTGTGTGTACATGTGTGTTTCTGTAGCTGGCTTACTCAACAGAAGTATGTCACCAAAATTCATGATGAAAGTACTTCATTTTTATAATGTGGATAAAGGCAAATATCTACATGTTCTACTATTAAAAAGATACTTTAGATTCTCATTTTAGTGGATGCAGGTAGCAAAACTTTATTTCTGTACCCATGAGGGTTTATTTTTTATTTATTTATTTTTTTTTGCAAGTTGATTTTCAGATATTAAGTAAGCACAATTTTCAGGCCCACAGCAAAGCAGACAACTTACAAATATGTATGCTCTGGCACATTTCTTAGCTCAATAGCATAAGCATCTACAGTTTATGTTGACCCTCGGTTTCTTATAATGATTAAATGACAAATACGTTAATAAATGATAAATACATTTATTATTTTGCTAGCTTCACTACAGTTTTTCTATGTTATTTTTGCTGTTTTATCTTTTTCCAATTCTTAAAGGGCAAAAGTAGTAAATACTTGAATGATGTCTTCTCCTACATCATGAAAAATAAGGCATATTGCAATGTTTCGCTTCTCAGCTATTCTGCTCACACTGAGGCAAAATCATGTTTCTGGATCCAGAGCTTCTAGTTTTCAGCCAAATTACCTAATAGCAAGAAAATTCCTGGTTTTACAGCTAGACTTCTTAAAAAGGAGACAGTATTACATGGGCTTCTCATGAGTTATGGCAGTGAAAGACAAAGTGGTAAATTTAAGTTAAAAAAAAATAATTTTGAACTGAGAATTATTTTTCTCCACTTCAGATTGAAAAAACTCAAAAATGAATGAAGTGTATTAAACATTTCTCTTTAAACACTTCAGATGCTGTGCAACATTTGTGACATTAGTCCGGACAGACAGCTCAGGCATGTGATGAGACCTCCATGAGGTTTTTTTCTGTGAGTCTTAAGTGCTGCTGGGAGCCATTCTTAAATCTATATTGCTATATACCACAGTAAACAAAGGCCAGTCCAGTAGTGGTAAGGAAAGATAACTAATGCAGTGATATATCTGTGCTGCAGGACATGATTAGAAGCAATAAGTAAAAAGGTATATTGTAAAATGGGCTGAGGAATATGAAGGAGGGAGAACAAAATGGAATGATACCAGTAAATAGAGGTTGGGGAAGGTGATGGGGATACGATAAAGAAGTTGGAATCTTAGCTACTCAGAATTATTTTGTCCATCTTTCAATAAGATTCATTATATAAACAGTTTTCATTATACTCGTATTTAAATATGTTTATTTTATTATTGCATTATTCAACCTTTCAGGAAAGACAAAGAAAGTGACCGTTTTTTGTTTCTATTAGACATGCTCATGACCAGATCTACATTTAAAAGTGTAGCTGCTTTTTTAAGTGTTTCTTATTTTTTCTGTGCCATGCTGTAGACTATGATAATATTTCAATTTTGATGAGACATCCAGTCCCATGTGTCTCATCATTTTCCTTTTTGTAATGCCTTATTTTCATTTCATACCTTAAATAAATGCAATGCAATCCCACTCCATCCATATTCCATGTACATGAAGTTAGTTTTTAAGAATTTTTTTACTGATTTATCATATTTACAATGTATACACAGAAAGGAATAAATTTAATATCACATACTGCTATACGATGTTAGGAATATATTGAATCATCAAGGTAATCTTATACAATTAACACATTTAGAGTCTTGGTATTTCAACTGCAACACTTCAAAGCTATTCCAACAAGTAAAAGTCTTAGTATGATTTATAGATCTTATTCTAATCACTTCTTTTTTTAGTTTTACATAGTATTGCTGCTAGATGGTTGTCATTGTTGAAGTGACACCCTGACTCCATGTAGAAAACTGGTAAAGGGGGTTGTGGATGGATGGAGGTGATGCATGGACAGACAGACTAACATTAAAGTCTTGTAAATTATCCTATAACAGTTAGGAAGCCAAAGAAGACTGCACA
>NC_056745.1:184195429-184210429 GCF_019279795.1 Protopterus annectens | reverse complement strand
TAATAATAATGATTTAACAATAAATAGGCATATCCCTTCACCCTGTATGTATGCCTCACTACAATAATAACAAAGATGGAATAATTAAGCATATTCACTTAAACCAGGCTTATAAATAGCCCCTAGGTTAACTATCCATGATCTTTCTTTTTTATCTGTCATACTATGTTTCTGATCTACAGATAAATCATTACCATACACCATATCTATTCCTATAAAAATGAAATGTACTGAAGTATGTTCAAGTTTATGCTTATATAACGCACTCCTGGGCCTCTTGCAGTTTATGTCACTAAGGTGAACAGCGATGCGGCTTTTAAAAGTGCTAGAGGCTTGACAAATGCAAAATGCTCCACATCGACAACCACCATATATATAACCCACTCTGTCCTACAAATGATCAAAAACCTAATGTTGTACACTTTAAAGGTATTTACCAAGGTAAATGAACTGGATTTAGATACAGCCTTGCAGTATACACAATTACCGCATGGGTTACTGCTTCTGAGGCCACGTCCTGTAGCCTTACCCTTGGTATAATCCATCTTCTTATACCAGGATAGATATTCACCCACATTTCTACCCCATCTATAACTATAGGAACAACAATTGCCTAAACATTGATAAAAAGATCATCAGTTTTCAATATGTGTCAATATTTATCAACGATTTGTTTAATTTTGAAAATATTAGTTCCTTATGTAGTAACCAATCTAACATTAGAATGGTCTGGCCTAACGGTTTTTGGTTCAGTTTCCCAGGTACCTAGTAATAGAGAATCCATATTAAATTTCAGGGCCATTTTCTCCTCTTGAGAAATATGTGACTTACTATAACCCCTTCTAGTAAACCTATTTCTCATTTTTTCAACTTCAGTCTCAAAATTATTATTTTGACTACAAATTCGTCTTAGTCTTTGAAATTGAGCCTTAGGTATATTATTCACTATATGTTTGGGGTGACAACTACTAGCCTCTAAAGGTGAATTCTTGGTGAAAGGTTTTCTGTAATGTCCCATGATTATAGTTCCATCCATAGTCTTGGACACCTGTATGTCCAAAAAATCAATAGTAGTTCTTTCAATTCTATCTACAAAAATTAAACCAAACTCATTGGTGTTAAGATACTTAACAAAGGCTTTCCAGCCATAGAGGGTACCAGATAAAATGCCCCAACAATCATCTAAATAACATCTCCACATTATTAGATGCTCCTTGAATAAATTATCCTCACCATAGATCAAATTATTCTCAAAATACCCCATAAAGAGGTCATTGTATATAGGGGCAAAGTTAGTGCCCATCACTGTACTTTTAATTGTAGATAGCATTGCTTACCATAGTAAAAGACATTATGCTCTAGAACTATTTTCACAAACATTAATAGCAGTTCACATTCCTTAGGTGAATATAACCCAGATTCTAGTAACCAAAATTTAACTGCTAATAGGCCCCCTTGGTGTGGAATGCTTGTATATAATGATTGAACATCTAGAGTACAAAAATAGCAATCAGTATTAACTTGTAGATTGTCCATTAATCTCACAAATTCATTGGAATCCTTGATCCTGGCCCTGACTTAGATAGTAAAGGTTTGAGCTTATATTCTAAATACATTGAAATATGTTCAGTTAATGATCCTTCCACCAACACTATAGGTCTACCAGAAGATGGAAAGAAATTTTTATAGATTTTGGGGAATATATAAAACAATTGTGGTTTCAGATCTTCCACAATTAACTCCTTATAAATAGTGTCCATAATAAAACCATACTTTTTGTACTGTAACAACAATCCATCAATTTTACTTTTAAAATCTACAGTAGGGTCAATAGACAGTTTACAGTAGTTTCTGATATTTAGTTGTCTAAGGGCTTCCTTATTATATTTTGTGGTCTCCCAAATCATGGTTGCCCTCATTTGTCTGCTTTAAGAACTACTATATCCTTATTATCCCTTAGTTGCTTCAAGCTCAACCATTCATCTTTAGTCAATTTCTATTATGATGCTTAAATATAGCATACTGATTAACATGCAAGTCTTTCAATACAGCCTCTTCAAATATTTTACCCTAGGATGGTAAGAAGGGTTAAATGTAGATTTTTTTAACCCTAAAATTCAAAGGTTCAGTTTCAACAACATCACTCATATTGCTGAAAAAATATCTCAAATCCAAAAAGTGAAGGGATATTCCTATTTATTGTTAAATCATTATTTTTTTTTATTATTATTATTTTTGAATGCGATTTGAGGGTGATTTGTTCAATATTTGGTAGCTTTGGGAATGTGGCTTTAAAATTTTTCCTATTGAAGTTTAATGCATGATTAGATTTTACTATCACACTGACGACGCCAGAGGGCAAAACCAGTTTGTGTGCTTGGATTACTTGTTTCCTTGATTGTTGTGAGGAGACTTCCATTTATCCTTGTGTTCATGCACTTTTCCTTCAGCACTTATTCTTTTTCCTTATTAAAGGATTTGGTTCAAGTGGACTGGGCTGTTATTTTTCATATATATGAGTGAGGTGAAGTTTATGCTGGACCTTCTGTTGAAGTGGATATATATATATATATATATATATATATATATATATATATATATATATATATATATATATATATATATATATGAGTCTACTTCAAAAGAGCGAATACGCACTTACCCAAATCCGAAATGATTGAGACGACATCACCGAACTTGCAAAACACTGACACCACAGACTACCAAAGTGTGTTACAGGGAAAAATGAATGGTTGGCCAATATAATACAAAACACAAAATACATTATGTCAAACCCACCAAGATGGGGGACAGACCACCCCAACTAAATATACCAACTCTGGGATCGCACTACAGTGAGAAAAATGGCTAATTTCCCAATGTTAGCCAACTGTTCGTTTTCACTGTAAAACGAATCAGTAGTCTTTGGTGTCAGTGTTTTGGAAGTTTGGTGATGTCGTCTTGATCATTTTAGATATGGGTGTTATTTGCTCATTTGAAGTAGTCCCATATATATATATATATATATATATATATATATATATATATATATACACACACACACACACACACACACACACACACACACACACACACACACACACACACACACATATATATATATATATATACATACACACACACACACACACACACACACACACACACACACACACACACACACACACACACACACACACACACACACACACACACACACACACACACACACACACACACACACACACACACACACACACACACACACATAAATGTGTCTATATGTGCCTTTAATATAAAGTACAGATTATCAAACTCCAAAATATTGGAGTCAGAATATCTAAAACAAGAAAACTGCATTCCAGTAATATGTAAAAATG
Organism: Protopterus annectens; assembly: GCF_019279795.1. Lineage (NCBI taxonomy): Eukaryota > Metazoa > Chordata > Ceratodontiformes > Protopteridae > Protopterus > Protopterus annectens. The sequence goes on along the minus strand of NC_056745.1, from coordinate 184,207,049 downwards.
AAAACATTACTACATATTAGATTTGCAGCAAGTGTTTTTTTCGGGGGTGGTCAAAGTCTATTGCAGTCCACTACATTTTTCTTACTTATTAATTGCATGGTTGCACAACTTTGTCAGAAGGGATCAAGTCCTCAAAACACTGCACATTTGTCCTGGGCAATGAGTAACAAACTAGTGACAGTCTCAGGGTTTATGACCCCTACAAGTCTTACCCCTTTACTTAACCAATTAAATGGTACAGCACATATTGGCATTAGAGAGTATTTTCATTAGGTATTAATTTTCTGTATATGCATCACAGGGTTCCCGATATATATATATATATATATATATATATATATATATATATATATATATATATATATATATATATATATATATATATGTGTGTGTGTGTGTGTGTGTGTGTGTGTGTTCTGCACAGAACTAATACTAAATGATATCAAATATTTGGACCAATATACTGGATGTTAAATTCAGCTCAAACTTCCCCCCTCCTTTTCAGTATTGCCAGATCACCCCTCTCAAATTTCACAAGATAAGACCAATAATGCAATATAGGGCCAGATGACATAATTGGCTACCTACTAGTTAGCTCAAAACATGACTTGTTAGACCCCATACAAAGGCTTTGCAGTATTAGCCTCAAACCAGGCTTTGTGCCATATGGGTGGAGGACAGCAAGAACCATTTTTCTGCTCAAAGGTGGGGCTTTACCAGACCCTGGTATTTATAAACCCATAAGCCTGATCAGTCTCATCTGTAAGGGTATGGAAAGGATCACTGTGGAACTAATAAATAAGAATATAGGCAACCTGCAGATTCTCAACCCAATCCAAATCAGATTTGTCAGGGTCATGTCTGGCCTACTTAACCTGGTTGATTTATTTGAAAAAGTCACTGAGGCAATGAATGAGGGCTATCAGTGTACACTGCTTCTCTGAACTTAATAAAGGTATTTGGCACCATCCCACACTCTGGAATCATAGATAAACTCTGTCAACTGAATGGTAACCCTATATAACTCACTGGATAGCAAACTCACTCAGAAATAGAGGGTAAGTGTGAACTGCCCTCTCTCTTCCCAAAGACCTAGCACTAACAGAGTACTCCAGGGGTCAGTTTTTAGGCCAGTCCTCCTTGCCATTTATATCCTGGAGGTCAAAGCTAATGTTAGGGATTTATGGCAGATTATGTTTGCAGATAACTGCAAAACTGGCATTATCATAAGCTCCCCGAAGGACACAAGGATCCTACAAGAGGGCCTCTCCCAACAAAATAGTTGGTGTCAGAAACCATGGATAAACTTAATTTCATCAAATGTGCAATTGTATCCTTTGGCAAACATTACACCCCCTGTAACCTTTACATTGACTATACCTTTATGAAAATGTATCCCATAGTTCGAGATCTTGGAACCTATGTCGATAATGAGCTCTTCTTCAATCACCACATATCCACGATTGTAAGGAAGTCCTTTTTCATCCCATAATTTGTATCTAAAGAATTGATGTCTTGATCCAAAGACATAATTATTCCACTGTACTCAGTACTCATTACAACAATCATTGAGTATAATGCCCCTTTTTGTATGTACCTCTCCAATACTTGTCACTACTAGAATGACTAGAATGTATAAATTATAAAAATATGCAGACTGTCTCAAAGCCTTGTCTGTCTTCTCAGTATTATACAAGCTACTGAGAGGCTACCCATGCTGAACGTATACAACCTCAACAGACCTTATTCGTAAAACCTATTACACATTCCCAAGTTCAAAGGTGTCATAAACACTTGTTCAAGGGACCTAAGTCTTTTTTTCAATATTAATAGAGCATGCTAGAGGGATAAGTATGCACTACAGAGAATGACATTCCTATGGAACCATTTTCCATGCCACATAAAGCAGAGTATTTGTCTTACTCTGTTCGAATGTAATTTGGACAAATGGGTGAGTATCCACAAATTTGCACCTAGTTTAACACAACTGGCCCTCATGGATAGGGAAAACATGTAATTACCCCAACATATACTTTTTTACATACATACACACATACAAATATTTCAGGCATGGGCAATAATGCCCTTCTAGCCTGCCAATATGCCAAAACAGTTATTCCCATAGCTAGTGTTTAAAAATATCTAAACTAATGTTTTCTTTAATGTAATTTGGTAGTCTATTCCATGCATCGACCACTGTCTCAGAGACCAAGTTAGAACACTTCTTGTTCCTAATCTTCAGCATAGGTTGTCTGATGATGTTCTACTAATTTTGATAACCCCAGAAATTTCAAGAGGTAGTTGTCTATAAATGTCATGCATATCTGCATAAGGGCTCCTCTTATATGTGTATATGAGACACTGTACAAATTCAGATATTTTAGTTTTCCATAATAACTTAAATTTTTACATCCATGGATAACCTTGGTATATTTCTGGGGTCTATATTATGTAATCGAAAAGTGAATTCACCGAACTGCATCTACAATGGAAATGCCTCCCCCACACCCCCCGCTAATTATATATATCAACTCCGAGATCACACTACAGTAAGGAAAGGGCAAATTTTCCAGTTTTCACTGCACTGCGATCTCAGCATCAACAGTTCACTGAACTGCATTTCAGATGTAGATGCAGTTCGACTAACTCACTTTTCGATGAACCTATGAACTATCATCATAGTTGGCTCAAACAATACACCCAGGTCCTTAAATGAATCTACGGTTTCAATCACTGTAATGTATTAAATATTCACCTTTGTCTCCCAAATTTCATATACATATTATTCTTCTGTGCCCAAATGGTCAATTTAATCAAGTTATTTTTTTTTGCAGATATGCCCTATCTGTAACACATGCAATATGTTTATCCTTTTCAAGTCATCTGTATACAGACTATAAAACATCTAAGATGAAAAGGCAGATCTGAAAGATACAACCTAAACAAGTATTGGTCTAGATCAGAGCCGTGTGGGACACCCTGACTATAGTCTAGAATTTCACCTGCCAATTGCTGTATGACACTTACCATGTTCTATTTGTAAGCCATGCAGCTATCCATATTATCAAGAATGCATCAATGCCTAGTTGTTCTATGACCCTATCAAAGACTGAAGACAATTCTATGTAAATTATGCCATAGCAAACATTTTAATTTATAGCTGTTATTATATTATTATAGAATATCAAGTTACAGGTAGTTACAGACCTATTTTGTAACATATGTATGTTGATATATGGTTTCAAGTCCCAACCTTGCCATTTCTGACAATAATTTAGCCAAAACAAAATTCTCAATTATTTTTACGCAAAATTAAAGAAAACATATAGGTCTGTATGACTCTGGGTTTGTCCTATTCCTCTCTTCCTTAACTATAGGTTTAACAAGTGCATGTCTCCAACCTTGAGGAATCTCCACATATTTAAATGGCCTAGTGAATAACAGATGTAATGGTACTGCAGATTCATACTTAAGTTTTCTCAGGTCATTATTATTAATTCTATGTCCTCCCTGTGCTTTGTTTGGGTCCAGTTTGAGTAGTTATTATTCAATATAATCTAATATTCTATAATCACTGAAGATATCTGGCTATTGCTAGAATAATTTATCACCCTCTTTGTGCAGCCAAACTGCTTTGCAAAAGATTGTGTAAATATATTTATAATCTGTTGTGTATAAGAATAAATTTAAGAATTTGCACACTATCAGTTTGCATGTCATTATTCCTACCGCAGCTTATGTAGCTATAAAATGATTTCCTGTTATGCTCAATATCTTTATATAAATTTTCTTAAAATTTTTCTTGCTCTTGTCTTGCACTCCATTTAATTTCTCTGTCCAGTTTATTTATTTCAGTTTTCAAACTTATAGTTTGACCTTTTTTCATATTCTTTTAGTTTTTGTCTCTCCCCTTGGTCAAGTATCTTGTTCTTATAGAAATATATACTCCTGACCTTGTGTGCCTAGTTCTTGATGTTAAACATTTTTTTTTTTTGCATTCAAGCAATTTCTCTTTCAAAACTTGCCACATTTCTTCTGCATTTTTTCCACCAAATGCATCATTCCAATTAGTTTTTTTTCTTCCATATAGTCTGTTTATCTTCTGCACATTGATTTATATTTCAGTTTGGCAGAATTATCTAGCAGCAATTTAAACTTTATACCCCCATAATCACTGCACATGAATGGTGGTAAAACTTGACATGAAGTTAAAGCACAAACAATGTCTTATATGTTTGGTTCTCTGGTAAGCTTTTTTAAAATCGAAACAATTGCTATTCCTGAACAATTTCCTTGCTAATGCTGGGCCTACATTTGGATATTTGTATTACAAAATATAAGGGCTAATAATTGCCATGGGAATGCAAGGCTAGGCTTCATAAGACCCTTACAAATCAAACGCCTAGTAAGTACTTATGAACCTGTATTTGTTTAGACTAAAGTGTAGGTATAAATCCTGCAAAGAATAAAAGGGGATAGAGATTGCTAGTAAGAAAAAATGGTGTAGATTTTGTTTTCAATTTCTCACTGCAAAAAATTCTTCCTTCAAATTACGATTACTGAACTGTTTATAGCACATCATATTGATGTTTTGCTCATTTACAAACTAGTGTGCTTTGGTGTGTACTGTGTTGCATACAAGTATCCTGTTGAAACACCTCCAACTGGAGCAACGAATTGCACTTGTGCATAAAAGCAAGTCAATACAAAGGCGTTTTACTCAAGAGCATGTTTGTTGTATTCATTTTAGCTGAATCTCATTAGTGTGAATGTTGCATCTGAAAAAATTCACATTTAGTTGATGTTCCTTGAATGTGGTTGCTGTAGTACTTCAACAAGTCAGTGACTTGTACCTTTAAACTTGGGGACTGGGATAGAGTTAAGACTGACAATTTGCTTTATGTTACTTTCAGGGCTGAGATTAGGTATAGGATTATGTTTTGTTTTTGGTTTAAGGTTGAAATTAGGATTATGACAGTGTTTATGTCTGTGTTTTAAGTCACATTTAGTGTAAAGTTTTTGGTCTGGGGTTTGGGTTAGGTTTAGAGTTTGGGTCATATGTTATATAGGGTGGCTTTGCTTCTTATAAGAAACAATGTAGATAAATCTGTGAATTTTTGCATTTTTTTTTACGAGTGATGAAAACAAAATGATCTCCATGTTTTACTTGATTATGTTTTCTTTGATGCATTTGTTTAAAAACAGATATCCTAGATCAAAGTTGCAAATCCCCTGTATAACAGTCTAAGCATACACTTTTATAATGGGCATGCTACTCTGCTTTATACATGGGGAGAGTCAAGAAGACTAACTGAACATTCTTTGGACTGAAGAGCTTTGTTTTGTTTTGTTTTCTTTTTTTTCATAAAATAAAAAACTGTCCTGTGTAACTTATATTTTCAGCCAATAGATACACTTACCTCTGTATTTTTAAGGGTACTAACCTAAGGCAGCTCTGTTTCATGCTTCAGCTCTGCACTGTTTCTATGAAATTAGACCAGTTCTCATGAGTGAATTTTAACATTGTAGGTACAGGGTCAGGAAGGAGCTCCCAGGTCACATTAAAACTTGTTCTCTAGATGTAAAGTCATTCTCTAACATGTGAAGGTCCATTTAAACCAATGAAAACAATCAGTTGGTGCTCTGTAGTTTCACCTTTGGGTTTCTGTTCTGTCTTTAGATTAAGAACAGTCCCAGTGAGTGACTTAGCTGTCCCAGATTGTGTGTTCGTTGGCAACATGTAGTGGCTTGTGGTAAATGAGTGTTGCATAGTTTCTGAAGTCTCTGGCTGCTCTACAGCCCAGATATCCCATGTTTGATTAAGGGCCTGGGTAATGAAGGCACTGACTCAGAGCAGAAGAAACATGATAAAGCAATGCCTGCTCACCTGTCGCAGGGGGAGAATGAAGACTTGCTCCATACATTGTTCCTTATGATGGATGTTGATCAGAGCCATGGACAATGCAACATTAACTGGTATGTGTGGTGGTGGGCAGTAAAGGACTGCATCACTGTAGACGCATGGAGGGCTGGATTGCTCTGGTCACCCCCACCCTTCACCAATACATCTGCCAGCACAACAACGTGTCAGGGTGTATTGAGACTAAGTTTTCAATTCTCATTATTCAGGATTGTGAGAGTGTTGACTTCTTTTCTCTTTTTATCTTTTCTTCTCTGTCTTCTCAGCCTTGTTACAGAACCATTCTCTGGAGATCTGGCAGCCCAAAACGGAGATGCAGAACTGGGGTGGAGAGCCAGTATGGCTGTCAGGATGCCCCAGTGAGCTTTGTAAAATAAAGTTCATTAAAACTACTAAATAAAACAGAGTAGATGCTATGTAGCAAGGGTGTAGTTAGGCATACTCAGTATACTCAAATAAGTAAATATTTTGAGCATCTCTTGGAAACTTCAATACTCAAAAAGCACAGAATTTTTAGAACTATGTAAACAAATATTTACAGTATATAGGTACAGACAGAATTCTTGTGCATAAGGAATACACCTTTAAAACAGCTTTTTATTGCTATAAATGCTAACAGTTGAAAATAATGTATCTCCTTCCTATATGTCTCAGAGACTAGCATTTCAAGAGTTCAGTACATTTTTAAAATGATAAGTGAGTGGTGGAGGCAAGAACATTAACTTTAGTACAAAATGTAAATTTCTGACTACACCCTTGCTCTGTAGTTGCACCTTTGGGGTTTTATTCCAGCTTTAGTTGAAGGATGGTCCTGGTTCCTAGGTTCCTAGGTGTTTACTAGGCTAACAACAACAAGGGCCTTTTTAAGCCTAGCCATGCATCCCAAATCTCTGACAAGTTCTGATGCCCTTGATAAGTGTAAGCATGGGCCTGGAGGATGAACCATTTACAGATTATCTGTTTGCATCAGTGATATAGATGCCAAACCAGGGATGGATTTCCAGTTTCCCGTCCACTGTCCAAGTTGCACTTGAATTGGATTAGGAAGGAACTCTGCTTCACATGGATGGGGAGTCTGTTCCATAGATGGGGTAGTCTCTGGGATATATATCTATCTCTCCAGCAGGTCCTATTTATATCACAGGTAAGGTTTAACTCCTTAGAATATGTAATTCTGGTACTGTTTTTTTTGTGGATATGCAGGAGGTCCATGAGAGTGGGATCTGACAATGCCCTGTATGCCAGGGATAGATCTCCCCCTGAAAAGCCTGTAGGAGACAGAATACAGGGATAGAACCTTGAGGTGGTCTGCACAGGACATATTACTTACACCCTGTATTCTTTGAAGTACCTCTGAGGACCTTCCAGTTGTTGGATATGCCTAGTTAGGTATATACCGAAAGGGGCATTGTACTCAATGATAGGTCTGATGAATGCCGAATACAGTGGAACAATGCCTTCCTTGGACTTATAAGCCATACCTTTGTTTATAAGTTGTGCAACATAGAATGATTTCCTCACCACTGTAGACACGAGATGATCAAAGGCTATATTAATACCTATGTGTGTCGATAAGACTCTGACTACTGGGTCAGCTCTAAGGGGTGTGTTGTCAATATGATAGTTAACAGGGATGGATGATTTCCCAAAGGATAGCGGTATGTGGCTTATCTGTCAATGGCTTGTGATAAAGTGATTTTTGTCTCCACTCAACGTTTAGTATTTAGGTCCTTCTGTCCTAAGTCCATGTATGTGAGTCACAGCCACTCGTGTAGTCTTCTGCCACTTTAGGAATCATTCTTTTTATAGGATCTGTCAACTGAGATATTTCCTGCAGAAGATAAAACAGAAATATAATATGTTAGAGGATGCCAGTCACCAGTCCATGTTTTTTTACATTTTGTACTGTTAGTTTTAATTTCTTCTATTAGTTTATGATGGTTTCCTTCCATTTTTTTGATTAAGAAGACACTCCCCACTGCATCCCCCACCAAAGATAGTTTCATTGAGTTTTGTTTGCCAATTTCTAAATGTAGAATCCTTCAAAATAAAGGCCTGAGGTGGAAAGGGTCCACTATCATTCAAACACATTGGACAGGGCTTTACTGCAAATCTTTATTGCTATTGTTATCGTTGGGATAGTTCTGGTTAGTCATTTCTAAATGCACTTCCTAGATGAACTTCGGCCTGATGTTGGAGTCTGTGTCTGAATAACTGAGATAAATGAAATATCTTCAAATTTAATTTTTAAGGTTTGATTTTGTCAGATGTAGCATTATTTTTGATGATTATCTTAGGATTCCTGAAAAAGATGTGGGATAAACGTCTAGGATATTAAAGTACATGGAGATGGTATTCTGCACCAGGACACAGCATGCTGTACTTGGACATTGTGTAACTCATGGGTAAGACCTTACCTTAAGCACATGCCTCTGTTTCTTAAGAAATTCTCAAGGGCAAGTTGAAAGTCATATAGGGGAAAGTTAGCTGAAGTGTGATAGAATTGGTTATGAATGATAAAAAAGAAAGCCCGTAAGAATTAAAACCTCCCAGAGAAGAAAAATGTATGAGATATCATGAATGAAACCCACAGATGTTGCAGACAGATAAAAAAGAAGATGCAAAAAAGGAAAATGTTAGGAAAATGTATAACTGCAATGCAATATGTAGGCTTAGTGTATTAAAATATATAACTGCAATATGCAGGTTTAGTGTATTAAGGGTTAAAAGGAGTTAATACATTTATTCTGCTTATTCTGAGTGAAAATATGCAGCTGCTAGAAGCTCTGAAAAGAGAACAATAGATGTCTGTAAATCCACCATGGTCAGCAGAAAGTATATTGAGGCCAGGACTGTACCTTGAATGTTTCATATCAGAACTAGAGAAAAAATTGTGAGAAACTAAGGGAAGCTGAAACAAACTCAAGGCCAGGTTGTTTTTCTCAAAAAACATGTTTTTGCAAGACAGCAATTATTTGACCATGTCAGCAGCAAATCTAATAATAGCATCTTTCTGTGAACTTGTAGAAAACTGTATAAAAACTGTAGGCTGAACTATGGAAAATCAGACAAACCTTGTACCTACATGCTTTGTCTCCTTGCTGCAAGTAATAAAGGGTGCCTTGCTTGAACCTAACGTGCATTGATCTTTGTGTTTTCCTTTACAGAAAATATTCAAGGAAAAGAGAAACAGAAGGAAAAGGTACCATGCAATGAGGGTAAGATAACCAAAGTTCAAAATAAAGGTACAGAAATACTTCAGCTAAAGAAAAGAGGCAAGCTTCACACACATTGGTCTACTTACTGATTTGCAGATCATTACTTTTACATGCTTACATTTACCAGTGTACAGCGGTAAGTTTCTAGCTCAATTTAATATGTCCAACTTTACATTTTATGATCTTTTACAAATCATTCTCATACTTGGTGCTAAATACAACTTGATCATATCTATGATGCCAGACTATTTCCTTGATCAGTGTAACAAAACCACATAAATTTAATTGTGTGTGTGTGTGTGTGTGTGTGTGTGTGTGTGTGTGTGTGTGTGTGTGTGTATATATATATATATATATATATATATATATATATATATATAGAGAGAGAGAGAGTATATGTATATATATATATATATATATATATATATATATATACATACACACTGCATACTGTAATGCAGTTTTGCAAATGTTTGAATGCACATTAGTGAATGGTAGTGTGAATTAATTTGCATTCAGTGCTCTGATAACAGATCGCACTACAGTGGGGATCAGGAAATTTAACCTTTTCCTCACTGCAGTGTGATCTCGGAGTTGGACTATATAATTTGGAGGGTGTGTGTGGGTGGAGGAGGGCTTGCTCCACTGCAAAACTGTAAAAACTTGTGATGTAGATGTAAAATTCATACGGCAGTTTCAGCACAACTTCTTCAGGGTCTGATGTCAGACATTCCGAATTTGTTCAAATGAGGATAGAGGGGGTGCTGATTTTCAACATTCTGTACAAGCAACATTGCCAAATTCGGACTGTCAGTTTGATCAATTGAATAGAATTTTTTTTTTTAATTTTTTGATAATAAACCATGCATTATATATATATATATATATATATATATATATATATATATATATATATATATATATATATATATATATATATATATATATATATCAGAAAAAAAATACCATGTATCCACCACGTTGAGAGCACATAAAATGATTTAAAAGTCCAAGATTTAAAGCAAATACAAAGACAGATAAGCGCTTTCAGGTATAACACCCTTTATCAGATCTGTTAACAAATGACGATGTTGCTTCTTATATGAATTGTCATCCAATAACTATTTTGCAAAATTTGCGCCATACTAGTTCATAAAATTACATTAAAATGATAAACTAACATTCAGCAACCATTATCTGATACTTTACCCAATCAAAAAAAGCCTCTTATGTAATTCAACCAGTCGCTACCGGCAATCTATTTAAAATCGTCATTCAAGTTAACCATTTCAATTAGTGTGTAGTATAGCAGATAAACATGCTTTTATGTGTACTTGATCTGATTTGTTATGCATATTAAGAACATAACAGCCCTACAGCAGACTTCATCCAATATATATTGGCTCATGACTTGTTAAATAAAAGCATCCATATAGCTGCTCCATTATGCTTGCATGCCCAGCGTTATACGTCAACGCAAGTAAACATTTTGTATTCTCATTATTACTTGTCATCCTAAAATAACACATTATATAAATCTTCTGTAACATAACCACACTGCTATTTTCATAGAGTATTACATCATATAGCCAATCAGGTTAATACCTTTATAAGTTTATCCAATAGCTAGCATCATAGTACTGGCATTGCTATTGGATATGGCTGTAATTTAGATCCTCTTACTGGTGTTCATTGTATGAATAGAAACGTCATATTACAATTTTAAGACAATAGAAATTGCGATTGAACGCTGGTCTTATTAGTAGACTCTAGGCTGCATTTATAAGTAAATATATATATATATATATATATATATATATATATATATATATATATATATATAAATAAATATATGTATATATATATATATATATATATATATAAATAAATATATGTATATATATATATATATATATATATATATATACACACACACACACACACACACACACACACACACACATAAAGATGAGTAATATATTAACTATTAAAATCATAACCATATCCTGTCTTGTGAACACCCTTAAGATTCACCATCATATGTATTAGAAACACTGTGTATTAGATGGATGTATTACTCTATATTTATGCTGATTAGGTACAAACTCAAGTATAATATCCAGTATTAAAACTAAGCAAAAATGTATGTATATATATATATATATATATATATATATATATATATATATATATATATATATGTCATATATATATATATATATATATATATATATGACAAAAAAAATTATGTCATTATTACTTAGTTTACTAACCATAAAAATTGCCAAATATTTATCTTCTAACATTATAGGTTATTTTTTTTCATATTATACAGTCTCATTGGTGGATGTAGAACAAATCAAGATCTTGTATTTATATGAGCCACTAATGAGTGAATAAATAATTAGGCTAGGTCTGTTTCATTTACAATACAAAATGGCCAGAAAGTCCTGGCAGAAATCAAATCTTGAAACTATTGTCT
>NC_056745.1:184155429-184190429 GCF_019279795.1 Protopterus annectens | reverse complement strand
TTGAACACAAAAAGGGGTTCCTAGGGGGAGTGGGTATGTGCATTAAGGTTTGGCTCTGAGCCCGCTGCTATTCATACTGGTGATTGAATTCTTCAGCAAACAGGTCAGAGGAGTCAGATCAATGAAGCTACTGTGTGCAGACAAGGTGAAATTACAGGCTGACTGTGAACAAGAACTTCAGCAAAGGATAGGGGAATGAAATGCACAACTGAAGGGACATGGAATGAAACTGAGTACAGATAAGACACTTGTAATGGCAACAAATGTGGAAAACCAGAAGAAGCAGAGAACTGAGATAAAAGGGAAACTGGTGTAACAAGTCCACAGCTTCATGTACCTGGGTGGAATGACTGAAGAGAAAAGAAGTTTGAATGAGGAGGTCAAAACTAGAATAAGAAGGGCTGCATCATACCTCTCAACTGTCCAGGTTTTCACAGAATGTCCAGATTATTTGTCTGTTCCTCATAGAATTTGTTGTTTTCTGGTAAATCACTGAGGACTAAAGTCACTAAATAATTAAATACATTTAATTTCAGACTCTCTATACTTCAGACAATTCATGTTAACACAAATCCTTGTATTCTAGCAACTTTATTAGTTTATAAGAGAAATAATTAAATTCTGTCCCTACCTTTGTGCTTTTGTCCCCCATTATTTTATGCTTTGTCCAAATTTATTGTGCTAAGAGGTTGAGAGGAATGGGCTGTAGCCAACTGGCACAGATTGCTGTTGGTGTCATATGGGAGATGAATGCCAAACAAGCTGAAATGTAAGGTGTACAAAACAAGCAGTGTGACAAGTCTAACTGTATGGTACAGAAACCTGGGCTGTGAAGGCAGAGCAGTTGAGGAAGCTAGAGGTGATGAAGATGAAATCTCTGACATAGGTGGTAGGATATACTCTGTGCAACAGATTAAGAAATAAGGACTTCAGAGCAGAAGCCCAGGTGTCTCCAACAGGAGAGAAGGTCAGACAGAATAGATTACTGTCATTTTATCACATGTGCAGGAAAGCAGAAGAAAATCTGTTGAAGAAGATTTAGGACAGAGAGGAAGACGACAAGAGGAAAAGAGGGTGTCCAACAAATAGGTTCATAGGTTCATATGTGTGTACTAGGCTAATGGCCCTGGAGCCTTTACAAGCCTAGCCCACAGGATTACCCTGGCATTGTGCCACCTGACCTTAGTTCCCAGTGCCTCTGTCGAGTAAAGCCACTGGAGTGATCCCTGGGGTGAATTTTCTATTTCCCATCCACTCATCAAGATTTCTCTTGAGAAGGGCCAGTGACATGACATGTATGGGAAGTCTATTCCATAGCATGGGCAGTCTCTAGATTATGAACCTGTCCCTCCAGCATGTTCTGTTAATTGTGGTAATGAGGTTGAGGTCTCTGGAGCATGTGATGTGGAGGGATTGGGATTTCTTTAGGTGTAGCATTTCTAACAGAGCTGGGTTAGACATGGCTTTGTAAGTCAAGCAGAGATTGCCTCTAATTAGGTGATATGAGACTGAGAATAGTTGGAGTTTTTTAGTCTGTCCATATAGGACAAATGTTTAAGGTCTAGGATCCTCTTTGTGAGGTACTTTTGTAGCCTCTCCAGTTGATGTAGCTGTTTAGTGAGGTACATGCCAAATGGAGCATTGTACTCAATGACTGGCCTAATGAGGGAAGAGCAGAGGGAGACAATGACCTCTTTCTTCCTGGATGCAAAACCCTTAATAATGAGATGTGCCACATAGAAGGACTTTCTGACCACAGTGGCATTGTGGTGGTCAAAAGAGAGGTTGCTGCCAACCTGTGTTCCCAGATCTCTTATAACGCCTTCTGTGTTCAGTCAACTACCATCGATGTGGTAATTCATGGGAACTGGGTTTTTCCCAAAGGGAATGACGACACATTTTTTGGCATTAAGCTTAAGGTCATGGTTCTGACACCAGTCGTTGGTCTCAGTGAGGCCTTTCTGTAGGATGTCAACATCACTTGGGGAGTTAATAATAGCTCCAAACTTGCAATCGTCTGTGAACTTTGTTAGCCAGAGTCCCTTCGTGTTGGCCTGGACTTCAGAGAAGTAGATACCAAACAAGAGAGGACCCAGGACCAAACCCTGTGGGAATCCAGTCAACTGGTTAACAGTCTGACTTGAACTCAGCTACTTTCTCACTGTGGGTTCTACCTGTGAGACAGTTTGCAACCCACCTAGTGATACAGGGGTTGATGCCTAGCTTAGTGAGTTTTTCTATGATTCCTGAGTAGGGAATGGTATCAAAGGCCTTGGCCTTCATCCACAGCTCTGGTGACTGACTCAAAGAAGTCGACCAAGTTGAGCAGGCATGATCTACCCTTCAAAAAACCAAACTGTGTGGGATCCAGAGTTTGGAGATTCCCTATATCCTTGTTTATTAGGTCCATGATGATGTGTTCCATAGCTTTGCATATCAGACTCATCAAACTAATGGGGTGATAGTTCCAAGAGTCTGTAGTCGCTCCTCCTTTGTGGAGAGGGATGACTGTAGCAGTGCACCATTCAGTAGGGACAGCCTGAGGTGAGGCTGTGATTGAGCAGGGCACACAAGTGAGGTGCCAGTTCACTCTGTAGTTCATGTAGAACACAGCAGGGATATTGTTAGGTCCCATAGAAGCTGTATTCTTGGCCATGGACAGTGCTGTTTTAACCTGTGCAGCAGTAATACTGGTTGCCTGGCAATCTACTGGTATTGTGACTGGTCCCTTAGGGTGGGAGAGAGAGTAAAGTTGGCACTGAATCTGTTGGCTAACTGGTTCTATTGAGTATGGCGAGATTCATGCATTTGTGTATGTGTTCATACAGTGCATTGGTGTATGGTGTATGATACGGTGGTCATGCAACTGATCTCCATTTTTGGCTTTTCCCGATTAGGGGTCACCACAGCGGAACTCCGGTCCGCTAATGATTGGCAGTAGATTTTTACGGTGCTGAGGTGCCAGCTCGACGCCCAACCTTCAACGAAGGTACTCCCTATGCATGTCTTTCAAACACCACTCAACCACGGAGAGAACATGCAGACTCCACACAGAAGGCGCTCCAGCCGAGAATCGAACAGGAGAACCTCTTGCTGTGAGGCGACAATGCTACCTCTGCACCACCATGGCTTTGAATCTGTCGGCCAGTATATTGGCAATATCTGTTGGCTCGTTGGTTATATTGGTTGGATAAGGCCAATTTATATACTCCGGAATTCAATGGTTTTTTTAACCAGGCTAACTGAAATGGCTTTACAAAAAAACATCTTTTATTTTGAGGGGGAACCATATTGGCAAATCAAAGGGACAGCTATGGGGGCATCTTTTGCCCCCATATATGCAGATTTGTTTATGGGTTTTTTCGAATTACAATTTATATATGATGTAGGCAATAACATCTTTATGGAGAAACTGGACATTTGGCGCAGATTTCTTGACGATTGTTGGTTGGTGTGGCGGGGAGAGAAGGAAGAATTATTTGAGTTTGTGGAATATCTTAATAATAATCCTTATGATATACAGTTTACAGTTAATATCGGGTATCAGGAAATGGTGTTTTTGGATGTGGTGGTTCAAAGATTACCTGATCATACTTTGGGCACAACCATCCATAGGAAATTTCCCCAATATAATACTTTATTGCATGCTCAAAGTTCTCATCCCCGCCACATCATCAGAAATATTCCAAAATCACAATTTTGGCGCCTTAAAAGGATTTGTTCAACAGAAAGTGAATATCTTAAACACACGGAGGACCTGAAATCTAGATTCAGGGTCAGGGGATATAATATGCGACAGCTTAACAGGACTGTTGAACAGGCAGGGCAGAAAACCAGAACTGAATTATTGGAGTATAAACATCAAAATATAAATGATAACAACAAGGAACAACAACCCATTAGATTGGTAACCACCTATGGGAGTAATACATCTAACTTTAGGGACATTATAAACACACATTGGGACATTTTAAAATCTAATCCCATTTTGGATAGGGTTTTGCCAGAGAAATGTGCCTTTTCGTATAGGAGGGGGAGGTCTATACAATCACAGCTGACACATTATAAGAGATTTAATCCACCCTCAGTTATACAGACTACACTTTCTGGTGAGCCACTAGTGGGATGTTTTCCATGTGGACATTGTGGGGCTTGTCAGCATATTAACAAAACTAAAGAATTCAGTAGTAAAAACACTCCCAAGGTTTTTGACATTAACATCTTTGGAAATTGTGGGTCAGATTGGGTCATTTATTTGGCCTTTTGTCATTGTTCGGCATTCTATGTGGGACAGACTTCTCGACCCTTAAGGATTAGGATTAGTGAACATTTAAGTGCCATTAGGAACAGACGGGTTACAAGTGCCCTATATAAACACACTAAACAGCATAAAGAAGCACGTTTTAAGTTTGTCATTATTGACAAGATTCAATTACCAAGGAAATTAAAAATGGGATGGCACACCAAGTTGAATAATATGGAGAGTAAATGGATCATCCAATTGGGGGCATTTTTCAAACCTGGGTTAAATGAATATGAGGTACATGATGATACTTTTGGTTTATAATCTCATAACTCAAATTTGATGGTTGAATATATGGGTGTGTGTGTATATATATATATATATATATATATATATATACACATATACATATATGTATATATCATTAATGGGTTGGGATTATCTAATGTAAACAATATGTATGAGGTTAAAAATCAGATTAGTATATGGTTTGATAAGGATGATAGTGTGATGAATTATTTGTAATGACTGTAGAGTATGGTTTCAATTTATTTTTTAAGAAAGTTTGTTTTCATTTCTGTGCAATGGTGTCTTTAAATCACATTTGAGGAATGAACCAATGGTTGGACTATACCAAGTTTGAAAAAGGTATTTAAGGGGTCTCAAAATTGGAAGCTGGTTAACAGTGTTATATTTAATGAAGAAATTTTGACATTGATAAAGGCTTTTTAAGCCGAAACCGGTCTGTATGTTTCAGTTGTTTAGGTAGTTTTTTCTGCTACCTAATAAAAAGTTATTTACATAATTCTCCTGCCTGGAGTGCTGGTCCGTTTGGTTTTGTCGGTATAGGAGGTACCATTGTGCAGTAGCTCAGAGCAATTCTGGGTATTGCCGTGGAGATTCTTTACATAACTATAGATGGCCTTGTGATTGTCTTTACTATCTGCTGCAATTCTGTTTTCATAGCTAGCTTTAGATGATTTGATGAGGGATCTCAGCTTTTTGTTGAGGCTGATAAGGGAGGTTTTCTAGTCTTGTGACTTCACCTTATTCTGCATCAGTTTCCTCCTTCTGTTGTAGAGGTTGTTTATGGCAGGGACCACTAGATTGGCTTACTTTTTTTTGAGGAGAGTGTCTTGGTTCTATTGAGTATGGCGAGATCCATGCATTTGTGTATGTGTTCATACAGTGCATTGGTGTATGGTGTATGATACGGTGGTCATGCAACTGATCTCCATTTGCTTGGGTGCAGTGAAGTTAGCCGCCTCTGTTTTTAGGAGCCAAAAGTTAGCTTTGGAGAAGTATTTTATGATTGTTACCTTTGCAGGAGGACGGGTGGGGGATGGGGGTGGGGGGTGTGGATTTCCAAGGTGATTAGTTTGTGGTTTGATCTAACCAGGGAGGAGTTGACTATTTGTGTAGAGCAATTTCGCCCATCTTAGTAATGACCAGGTCAAGGATGTTGCTACCTCTAGTGGGGGTAAGAATGACCTGGTCCAGGGCTTTGGAATTAATGAATTCCAGGAAACGTTGGGCAAGTGTATTGGTACATGAGTAGTTCTCCCAGTTAATGGAGGGGTAGTTGAAGTCTCCCAGTATGAGACTGTTAGGTTGGACCTTAATATTCTCCAGGGTGCTTAGGAACATGGAGTGTGAGTCTTGGGACATGGTTAGGGACCTATAGCAGGCTACAACCTGAATCGCTGTCTTACCAATGTTAGCTGCATCTGAAGTATCTCAGATGCATTATGTTGGGCTACCAGTCTGGAGGTGTGCGCATCCTTTATGAATATGGAAACACCATCTCCTTTGGAGCTTCAGTCCAAGTTCTGGGGCCAAAAGGTGTGGAATGAGTTATAGCCTGGTAGAGCAGGAGGTGCTTTCTGCTGCCTTGAACCAGATCTCTGTTACATCACAAATGTTGATGTTCTCCATTTTAAGGAGTGCTTTGAGCAAGTACATTTTGAGATTTAGACTTCTAGCGTTGAGCAGCATGACCATCAGATTTCATTTGTTTGTAGCTGTTACAGTGGTAATTTGGTCTTTGGAACACCACCTAAAAAGGCACTATAGGGGTGGCAAGGTGACAGATGCAGGCCATCTCTGGCAAAGCATCAAGGTCTATCAATCATGCCATCCCAGCCATACAGACAGTGGATCCCCTTAGAATGACACCAGAAACTTAGCCAATTGTTGAAATCAATCATTTTCTGCTTGTACTGTGATATCGTTATGGGTGATGGTAGGATGCTGCTCAGGGCTAGGGTCATACCCAGCTGGCTACATAATCTGAGAGCTCCTCCATGTCTCTTTTCATGTAGTCCAGGGAGGTACATCTCAGGTCATTTACACCCACATGCACAATGACAAAGTCATATTTGTACCTGTTGCTGAGAGACCTGAGTGCATGCATTATGTGGCAGATCCTAGTGCCTGACAGGCAGCTGACTGTTACTTTCTCCTTATTCAACCTAGTGAGTAGGACATCAGTGTGCCTCACTACCGAATCACCTATGACTAGTGTGTTGGGCATGCTGTTTTGCCTTAGGGGTTTGGTAGAGTGGCACACTGTTTAGGAGAGTTATGTGTCTCATGATTAGTGTTGTGTTGTGGTGGTCGAGTGCATTTCTGCCTTGGAGGTTTCTGCTGTTTGGGCAGATTTTTACTGAGAGCCTCCACAAAGGTGGGTGTATGGTTTGTGTTTTTATGTAAAAGCAATGCTGGTATGTGTTCTGGGGTGCTATGTGTTCCATGTGGTGTGGTGCAAGTGTTGACCTTCTCCTCTTGACCAGCTATTCTAGTCTTGGCTGGAGAGTGCGTTGCTTCCAGTTTGGATATATAAATGCATCTCTTGCAAGTCTGAGTGTTGGGAGGTAAGAGGAGAGGGTTGTCAGTGTACATGAAACAGTTGCTACATTGCCTCAGGATGCCCAAGTTCACCAGGTTAATAGGAGAAAGCACAGGGAACTGATGTTTAGACATGCCTGGAGGGGTGGACATTATTAATAAGTACAGGAACTGTTTCCTTGTAGAACGTTTACCGCTGGTAGCACTTTTGTGTGCTACAATAATTGCTATAAGAAGTCTGGTAAAGTGCTAGATTAATAAGCTAGAAAAAGTGCAGGAGATGAGAGAACTAGTTGATCTAAGGGAAAAATTGAAGATCAGACTTTGACACCGCTCAGAAGCTTACAAACAGTCCTGGATACAGAAAATCTGTATCTGGACTAGACTAGCTACTGGAAAGGTGGGAAACAAGCACAAACACAGGCTTTTAAACCGTAAAGTTGAAAGAGATGGAAAAACTGCACAAAAGGGGAATAAACTACAATTTCTGGGCCAGAAACCACTCCTCTTGTGGTAGATAGGCTACCTAGTGCTTACCACTCCCACTGATAAGCTAGAAGGCTTTCCTCCAACACAGAAAGGCTTGGTGGGCTCAGAAACTTACATACAGTCCTGGATACAGCAAATCTGTATCTGGACTAGACTAGTTACAGAAAAGGGGGAAGAGTGCAAATGCAGGCTTTTAAACCAGAAATTTGAAAGAGATGGAAAAACTGCCAAAATGGCCAATATACTACAATTTCTGGGTCAGAAACCACTCCTCTTGTGGTAGATAGCTACATAGTGCTTATCACTCCCACTGATAAGCTAGAAAGCTTCCCTCTGACACAGAAAGAGTTGGTGGGCTCAGAAGCTTACAAACAGCCCTGGATACAGCAAATCTGTATCTGGACTAGACTAGTTACAGGATAGGCAGGAAACAATCTTAAAATTTAGATTTTATTTATTTATTTATTTTTTAGTGGAAAGGGAGGAAGGAGGAGCAGAAGATAATCCAAGATTAAGAAACTAAGTGGGTTGGCCTTCTCAAATGATCTCTCTGTATTAGGTAGAATGAGCTAATGACACTAGACTGGGAGGAGTGTCCTAGATCAAATTTACAGTAGGGGTGGGCAACCGTAAAGTCAGTTTTATAATATACTCCTTGGCAGGAAATCAGTACAAAAACTAGCTAGAAATGATTTGCGAACAGTGTGACAGTAAAAAACTTATTTATCAGGCCCTGTGAGGCAGCACATTTTAGTAAAATCATGCAGATTAGTTTATAGCTATAAAATAAATGGATGGATTGTGTGAGAAAAGACCTGTGACCAATCAGCCATGACTGTCAAAGATGGTAGAACAGTGCCATAGAATCAAGAGTGGGAGACAGTTGACAAAACACCCAACCCCACATAGAAAATGGAAAACAAAAGGGTTGATGATGATAATGATTATGATGATGATGATGATGATGAAAAAATGTGGAGAGCTTTAAGCTTGCACATATTTTGTGAGTGTTCATAGATCAATTGAGTATTTATATATGTATTGGTATGTGAGTTTTTCATTGATAATATCACTTAAAAAAACTTTTGTAAGTCTGCTACCTAATTTGTTGTTGTTCTATTTAAATGGGGTTTTAACTTGTATGGTTTATTTTGATGAAGTCCAAGTAAATGTGTAATGGAAGAAATTGTTAAATAAATAAACTATTTTTTTAATGATCTATTGAGTTCTTTTGTGAACTACCTGCTGACCAGACCATGTCCCAGTTCATATTCGGTTGGTTATTGCTTTCTTTAAGCTGCATACAGCCATGTTTCCTTTTTGGTTACATCTGCCATTGTAATATCTAGCAGAATTCTCCCACAGAGGATTACAGGGCAACTTTCATTTTTAGCTATGATTCAGTAACAGCCTGAATGTGTGGGTGTTCAAGAAAGGACTAACATTTCAATTTGGTTCATTTATTATTTATACTTTTAGAATTCAGCAAGGTACTTTTGAGACATTTTCATGTTTGTTGATAATTCATTCTTTTAAGGGAATAACAGAGGTATAGAAGTGAGATTATATCAGTCAGTGATGACTCGTCTCTTGCATATAGAGACTTAAAAATCATGACAAACTGAAGGCACTTTTTTACAATTTTGTCAGGGTGGGAGGGAATAAATGTAGCTTGAGTGCCCTTGAAATGAGCCAGAACCCTTGTTCTACCTGCTGGTCACCTGTCACACCTTTCATTATGCTACATTTTCATCGAAGGCATAACTACATTGATGTCTTTTACTAGTATAAAGTTACTAATAGTGCCACACAGAGCATTTAAACATTATATAATCTTTTAATCTCTTTATTCTGTATTTTTTAGCCCTAGTCTCATGTGAACATTTCTAGTGTCATCCCAAACTGTGCATAAAATGTGTCATTCTTATATCTGTTCACTACAGTGTTTAATAGATGTAGTGAATATATTTAACTTGTTACTACACAACGGTAGAAGTGTTTGTGACCACTACAGGAATAATTTGCATTCCTTTTTTTTAATTAGGGCATGTAACATTCTAACCACCTGGGGGGTTTTTCAATTTTTTTATTAGAATTCGATTGAGCTACATGAGATTTGCAAATTAAATAAAATAATTAATATGCAAATCCAATCACTTGACTTTTAAATTCCTTTACCCGAAAGAAGGTGACTCCATGGATGGGGTGACCCCACTTATCATCCTATAGTGAAAACATTCTGACAGTGACAATATCAGTAGAAAATCAACTTATAAAACTAAACAGTAAACCTAAAATTAAGAAATTAATGTTTCATTAATCACAGATAAAACTATATACAAACATAGGTAGTACCAGACATAGGCCAAAAAACTGATAGAGGCATATTTGTCATTAGAAACTTAAATGAACAGTAACATGTACAGTCCAGAATTAAACTCTGCAAATGGATTTGCCAACCATTGCCTAAGATTACTAACAGACCTGCTTGATATGACTGGCATTTTTGGAATGATTTAAACCTTCACAATGAAAAATCAAATGGATTCAGCTGAAATTAACATGTGTGGGAGTGCCTTCCAAACCCTTAGAACTGTAACACTAAATATATTGTAGTCAGAGGTGTGTTTGTTGCAGGTATTTCAGGAACACAGCTGTGCAGGATACAAGATTCCTCAGTGAGTTATAAGGGTTTGATGGTAATGGCTAACTGGTTATAGCAATTCTTGTGTTGTAACCTATGAGCAGTGTTTAGCTGCATGTAGGCTAGTCCAGCAGGGAACTTAATTCAACCTAACATGGTTGGTGGCTTGCAGTGGTGCACATACTAGGAAAACTCAATACCAAATGAAGTTATATGAAGTGGTATAGTGAGTAACACTCCCATCTCATAACAATAGTTTTTTTGGTTCAATTCTCGGCTAGAGTGGCTTATGTTTGAAGTCTGTACTACCTCCATGCATTTGTGAGGGTTTATCTGACTACTTCACTTTCCTTACACCTCCAAAATACATTCAGTATGTACCCTGATCTTCTCTAATTTACCCATAGGTGTGAATGCATTCTATGAGTAACTGAGTGAACGAATGAGAATGTATATTCCATGATAATCCAGTGTTTTGTACAAAATGGGTTTTAATGACTCGTTTCATTGGCTGCCAGGATAAGCTGTCTTGTACCCATAACCCTGCAAAGAATAAAGCAAGTTACTGGAAAATAGTGCCTGAATGGGCGTTCCTTCGTTGAAGGTTGTGCATTAGGCCCAGCAAGCCAGCACGTAAAACTCTACTGCCAATCATTAGCGGACCGGAGTTCCGCTGTGGTGACCCTTAACCGGGAAAAGCCGAAAGACACAAACAAACTAGAAAATAGATAAATCATGAAATTTCAAGCCTGTGCATGTCACCATTAGCCAAGATAGTAAAGGAAGGAAGAGTTGTCCTACCACCTATATACCCAGAGTTAGGTGTAATGCAATAGGTAACATGGTAGAAAAGCCTCAATTTGCTGTGTGTTTTCTTCATTAGATTGGTCATCTGGCCAATGAATGTCATGACCTAGTCTTAAATAATATCTCAGGTACTGAAATGTGGGTTTAGCCTTCATTTCACTCTTGATACAGTTTTCAGTTTTATGTTGATGGGGCAGTCAGTCACTAGATGATGGTATCCAATAGCTATTCACTTTTATTTTTATTTTTATTTTTAGTTTTGATTTAGTGAATTATAGCCAGCCTGGTTTCTGCCTTGTTAAGCAGCATTACCCATGACCATCCAATAGTGCAGAGGGGTACAGTATAATAACATTATCTGTATACTGCTCAACAGATACCATACCAAAGTGATTCTATATACTGTTCATGAACATCAGGGAAAAACTATGGAGTTAATGGCAGTCCCTGGAGTAAAGAACAGGTAAGTTTCTTGGATTTAATAGATATATGTCACATTATCATCCGACAGATTGAGATGTTAATCAGAGGTCACATCTATTTGAGTTGGTGGTAGGTCAATGTAAAAGGTCTCATGGCATCTATTGAAAAGAATAAGGGTCCTTTATTTATACACAAAAAAGAATTCTTATTTAAAACATATTTACATATTTACAAATATTTACAAATGTACAAATATATAGACATAAAATACACATTCATATTTTTCTTTAAAATTATATTAAATTTTCATCCCTATTAGACCCCACTCCTTTTCCATAACCACCATCTGATTTTACTTAATATTATTGCTAAAATCCATTTACCATTAAACATAATTTAATTTATTCTTTCATTCCATATAACCCATATGACATAAAATAAAATGTTTATCTATTATTTTAACATATTATTCACTTCTGTTCTTATAAATCCATATTTATATATCCATGTTTATTTTATACACTTTTATATCTGAAAAAAAATTTCTTTACATAGTTTTTCCCATAACTTTTTACTCTTTTTTGCATTTCAAAAACACGTTCTGTAGTTTGTAGTTCTTGACAATGTAAACATATTCTACAACTTTTCCTTTTATATTGCATATTTCCTTGTACTGGTAATTTATCTATTACCAGTCTCCACAAAAAAATCTTGACATTCTGCTTTCTGATTACACAATTTGCTTCGTATTGTTATAGCTTAAATTTTTTATGTCAGATTTTCCCATGGTTTTACATAGTAATGTTTTATCATTACATTCGTATACCATACTTTTATATCCTATACTATGCCATCAATTTTTATTTTTCACAAAATATATTTTTTCTTGGTAACGTTTTATTTCTTCATTTACACACTTTTTGTCTCTTTTACTCTTTTTTTCATACCACAAAATTTATCATACTTATATTTATACCATTTTACTACTAATTGCCCACTTTAACACTTTATACAAACTTAATGAAACAGCATATACTGCTACCCCAAATCTCCTTCCTCTTTATTTGCATACTTGGTTTAAACTAGAACTTCATATAAATGAAAGAAATATCTGCAATAATTTCTCTTCAAATGCTGTTGACAACATAAATACACTTGCAAAGTATGCCATTTTCCCAATCAGTACTGAATTTATCAAATAAACATTTTTTTCTAAATGATAATTTATATGTTCTCCGGAAAAGACAGTTTTGTTTTATTTCTTCTGTTTTTCCCCCACTGAATTCTACTTACTTCTTTATTCCTAAATTTTATACCTAACACAGACATTTCATTCATTTTAAAATATATATGCCCTGTCTTTATGACGTTATCTAAACCTTAACTTTTCTCTTTATTTAAAACCATCCCTATCACTTCTAGACATCCATTCGTCAAATTATTACTTATTTATCCAAAAGTTGTTTTTTTTTTGCAATTATTATAATGCCATCTGCATATGTTAAGAGAAATTGAATTTTTAACCCTTCAGGTGTTATATTCCCTGCCCTCTTTATTTTGTAATTTATTTCACATAACAGTACATTCATAACTGATGGAAAGAGTATACAACTCATTGGACTTCCCTGTCTTACACTACTCTTCATTTGTACCTCTTGGCTTAAACAGTCATTTGCAAGTATTTATACTTTATTATTACTATACACTGGCATAAATAATTTCCTTTTCTCACTTATATTATATTTTTTCATTATTCCCCATAAGATTTCATGTCCAGTTGTATCAAATGCCTTATTAAGCTCTCTTATCGTGATTTTCACTTCTTTTATAACATTTTCCATTTTAGTTTCAAATCTCTTATGTATTATTTTTATAAAGATCTTATAATTGTTATTATTCAATACTATTGGTCTCCATTTTTTAATTGTCTTCTCTCTTCCTTCTTCTATATGAATTTAAGTATTCCACTACATAATTCTTTATACATAAAACCATTCATTCATAATATTTAAAAAGTATTTTTTGCCAATCCCTTAAATTTTATGGGTTCCTGTTAGATGTTCAACAGCTTAGGTTGTTGAATGCCTAATTATCAACACCTAAGCATCAAAACTTTAAAATTGCGAACTGCCACATACGCAAATTCTCTGTAAAGAATTTGCTTGGCCATTATCAGGGATTTGCCCTTTCCCCAATGTAGAGTGATCTCTGAGTTGGTATATTTAGTCAAGGGGGAGTGGGGGGCACAGCCCCCACTATGTTTGGTTTCAGAAGTTTATTTTATTTCACAACAGCCTAGAAAATTATTTCCCAAGGAAGGAATAGCCATTCGTGATTTTACAGTTTCGATGTTTAGGTGTCGATATTTAGACATTTGACAACCTAAGCTGTCGAACATGTAATATAGACACAAATTTTATACATTTCACACCCTATTCCATTTGGTCCTGCAGCCAAATCTATCTGAACTTGTCCTAATACCTTATCTAGCTCTTTTCTTTTAATTTTTTTTACTCTCCATGTTTTTTTACTACCCTCTTTTTTCTTTAACCATTTATTGTGCATACTGTAATACATTACTCATAATCTTTTCCTGAGTTATTTCTATTTGTCCTTTTACATTTTTTATTTCTCTCATTTCACTACCATCTTCCTTTACTAATCTGCTTAAGTAACTTGATACTTCTTCTCTTTTTCCTTGTAAAAATATCTTTGCTCATATAACAGTTCTTGTATTTTTTATTTATTTCATATAATTCTTTTTCTTTGTCAAAGTATTTTATGTGATTATGTTCTAAATCTTCCAGTGTTTCATTATATGTTATTTTATATTTTTCTTTTATCTACTTTTCTCACATCATATTGCACTATAAAAAACATTTTTTATATTTGCCCTTAAATATCAGCCACCATTCAGACCAGTTTGTATATAATGTTCTCATAGTAATATATTTTCCTAACTGTATTATTAATCTCTTTCTTTCTTCATTCCATGTTTCTCATTTAGCCTTTTTATTCCTTTAGCTAATTTTATATATTTCTTGTTTTCTTTTATCTCTAACCATATTGCAAGTTGATCAGAAAATCCTGATTCAACTGCCTCACCTTTTCCTATAACTAAACCTTCTGATACTATAATATTATCTATTGCAGTTCTATACATACCCCTTTTGTAAGTCCATTAATTTTTTACCAAAATTTAAACTTACCACATCTTATAACTTCTAACATTTTTTCTAATATCATTTCCTTTCTTTTTAAACTTCCCTCTTAAATCACAATTAAATTATCTTGTTATTATAATATTCAAATGTATCATTACATAGTCTAAAATCTGATCAAATAAGATTTTCCTTTCTTTACAATTAGTATAAGCATATAATGTTATAATTCTACATATTTGTTCTTTCCATTTTAAATCTACAATGGTTAATCTTCCCATTCTTGCTAAAGTTACATCTAATATCTTTACTGTATTTCTACAGACTATGGCTATTCCTAAACATCTCTCATTTCCCAAATTCCACATTATAATTCCTCCTCATAGTTTGTCTCTTTATAATCTTTCTTCATTTGTTAAAAATCTTGTGCCTTCTAATATAATTACATCTACATCACATGAATTACACTACTCCAAAATCCCTAGTCTTCTTACTATATTCTTAATTCACATTTACAGAAAGCACTCTAAAATTTAAATTTTCCCTTTTCCTTAGATTATGGTTTCATAAGTTCATTGCTAATTAATTTCTTAATAGGGCATTATACGTCTAGCCTTTTTCCCTCCCAAAGATAAGAATCAAACACTGTACCTTGTATCTATGAGTCAAACACCTTAATCATTATAACAACTCCCAATCACTAGCTGTATATATTCTTTTTCATTCATTACCTTTTTTTTTCTTTTGCAGATATCCCTTTAAATTTTCTTTTTCTGTGTTTTACCCTTTTACAATAGAATTTGTTTTTACTACCTCCCAGTTTATGTCTTCTTTGTTACTTATTTCCGAATCATCTTCTATGTTCTATTCATAATTTTTTTCATGTAATTTGCCTTCTATTTCTATACTTCTAAAATTTCTTCTTTTTGATCATTTTATTCTCTTACTTTTTCTTTTTCCTTACTTTTATTTTTGCAATCCATCCATAAATGCCCAACTTTGTCACATTTATAACATTTAAGTGCATATTTTTTGTATCATGTCCCATTTCCCCACAAATATAACATTTTCTTTTATCTAAGTTACTTATCAAATGTCTTTCTTTTGCACAAAAAAAACATGCTTAGGGTTGTCCCCAGTATTTTGCATCAGCCCTATTCCCCACCATATTTATCAAGCTTGGTATAAGTATAATGTTTTCTTTTTCTATTTCTAACATGATATTACAATCCCATCCACCAATCCATAAACCTTTTTATCCTAAAGGTTTGCAATGCCCAGTACCTCTTTACAGAAAGTTTTCAAATGTCCTTTCGAATTCTCTGTTTTCACTTCTATTCAAAATTGTATATCTATTTTCATTTTTATTTCTCTGTTAAATGCTTTAAAGATTCCATGGGTTACAGTCTTTCTTTTTTTCATATTCCCCAAGAAAAAATTCCATTGAAAAAATAGTCTCAAATATAATCTCACAAAATGTCTCCTTGTTGATAAGTATAAATGTTCTTACCTCATGTGCTTTTACACCCGAGGGAGCTATTAAATTGTCCCACTCTCCATATCCATTTCTTTGTCTTCTTTACTTTGAATCCTTACCACATACTTCTGTTTTTCATTTTCTTCTGCATTCTTTTCTGCTACTCCACTTTTGCCTTCTTTTACTTTCTCTGCATATGTTTTCTTTTCCATCTCACCACTATTCTTCAGGATTGTCTCAGCATTCTCCTTTTATATTTTCTCCATAATGACCCCCAAGGAAACATCTCCATTTTATGACTCACTCTGACCATCATTTCTTTAAGTAAATCATCTCACAATGCTCCAGATAGGAGGGTTGTAATTATACATTTGATGACTCGTCTTCATGAGATGGGTGTTTTTTGAAAATTTCTTCAGAATCCTGCAGACATTTTCCATTCTTGACATTTACTTTCTCTTTCAATTCTTTCACCACTCGATCATCTCCTTCTCATTCCTTCTGCCTGTTTCTCCGGGCCACTACTGTGCCTGGAATAGAAAGAGGAAGTGCTCCTTCAAAATGGGTCCCACTCACCATCTGATCTTGACTGTTTAGATGCAGGTACAAGTTAGATCTGATCCTGACTGTTTAGATGCAGATACATATCATATCTGATCCTGACTGCCTTATCCATGAGGCATCCACAGTTCTCTAAGTATGTCACTCAAAAGTACAAGGCTTTATTTATGTTAATGAGAATGAGAAATAATAGATTTTCATGATTCATGTTAGACTGCATCATATCCAGTACCTTAATAAGGACTATTCTTCACCATGACCTCTTCAAAAGCCATGATGGAAAGCTGTAAATGTCAAGTATTAATGGACTAAGTAAGGATAAGGACTTTCCTTTTCTATTACTAGACTGGCATCTTCTTTGAAAAGAAGATTCAGACAAGCTCTGCTCCAGAGTTTAATGATAGTGCATTCATTTTTGGCCATGTTGAACATATGAATACCAGAAAAAGCAATCACTGCAGCAGTACTTTTTATGTTCCTCTAAGGAAAAGCATAAAACAGCTACAGGGTCATAATGCAAACATTTTACATTCCTCTTAATATTCAGTATTAACAAGAAACTTTAATCATAAAATGCAACAAACAGACCATGGGTACATGAATACTTTTAACTCTGAGCCAGTTAGTCAAAATATGAGTAAAGAAATGAAAAAAGCTACACTAGAATCTTTTGTTAGATCAGTAACTGAAGAAACAGTCACGCAGTGTGTAGCAGCTTAATATCAACTTTTAAATGTGGGATACAGCCTGTTGCATATGTATATTGGTGGAAATGAGAGGGGTATGTTCATAATAAGGTAAGTATCTTGTATTGCAGGATTATGGCATGAGTTTTGGGATGAGTGAAATTGCCACATAGAAGACCCTCACATATTCCATTTATCACTATTTTCCCTGTAGTAGGATTGACTTACTGCTCTCCATTGATTTTACAGGGATATGGCAATTGTGGAAGTTATCTTTAGGTAGTTTTCATAATTTTGAGTGACAACAATGTCTTGAGGATGGTCTTCTTTAGTACTCAGGTACTTTTGTAGTGTCAGTTAAATTTTGAAGTGTTTAGCAGTGTAGTATATGTTACATTAAGATTTGTTAGTTTTGTATTTTAGCTATGTTTTCTAGTTAGCTTAATCTGAGTATTTTAGATACTTAGACCTGGTTCACCTTTGTTGTTAATACTATTTTTAAATGAACTAGTTGTGGTCAGAGTTTTAGTTTTTATTTTATTTTATTTTATTTGTTTATTTAGTGGTTTGTTTAAAATATCATCAACACCTGACAAGGTCCTTGTCTGTAGCATTTTGTTTTGGTGCTACAACACACACACACACACACACACACACACACACACACACACACACACACACACACACACACACACACACACACTGACTTTAATGGAATAGATAGTTTTTTTTTATTTTTCACATGAGGAAAAATAGAAGGGAATTTGCAACAGTGAGCTTAACAAGCACTTCATTTGTCTTGAACATGATCTCTGTTGCATCAGAGTAAAGCAGCAGGTTAGGAATGGAGATATAGAAGCTGTGTGTGTGTGTGTGTGTGTGTATACATTTGTGTATGAGGGGGGACACAACTGCACATATGCACCTGTGGGGTTTACAGTGGGCTGCATTATATGCTTCTCATGGCAATATTGTAAAAACACTGCAGTAATACAAATACAGCAGAAAAAGGGCTCACTATAATAATAATAGTATTCTGTAATAATGAGCTTAATAATATAATACTGAGCTTAATATTTTATGAAAAGTATATCATGCATTAGGATAGAAGGTGGCTTCTGTAAAATTATAAGGTATGATATACACCAACAGTGAAAATATGACTGTGGGATGTAAAGGGTTGAAGTTACTGAAGAATGTTTGCAATGTGGTATGAGAAAATGACATATCTTATATCTGCGTTAATAAATTTCATGGGGACCTATGCAAGTAGTAGGCGTTAGGAGAAGATGGTACTAAATACACCTGCCTAAGAGTAAAACAACAGAAAATAAAACTAATTATTGATAGTAAACCGAATTAACTTTAAACATGAGCAGTGCATTGTGCACCATGTAGGTGACATGTATCAGCTGACATGACGTGTTAAATATCCACAGGGAAAACACCAGTATGGCATGTACAGGGCTTCTGTTACTGAAGAGTTTTTGCAAAAGATTATAAAAGGCTATAACAATTATGACATGTTCCAATATTTCTATTGACAAATCAAAAATGGAGTGTCTACACTGTCATTTTGGAGGGGGGAGCCTATGCAGGTAGTACATGATAAAAAAATGAAGGATGTGGAATACACTTGAGTAGAAGAAGCACAGCAAGAAATTAAACTGTCTATTTGAGGTACATTGTATATTAATATTAATGTTATTCATTTTCTGGCACAAGTAAGGTGGCATCTGTTTATTGACAAGATATGGTAGGTGCATTCAGCAAAACTGTCACTGTGGGATGCACTGAGCTTGAGTTAAAGAATGTTTGCAAAATCTTACAAAAAATATGAAATATTCTAGATATTTACATAAAAAATGGAATACATTTTTATACTGGGCCTTTCTAAGTAGTAGGTGTTAGAGAAGAAACATAACACTGCACATACTTGGGTAAGACAGACACAGACACACTGATATGAGTATTTGTTTGAGGTGCACTGTTTTAATATTAACAATATTTTAACACTGAGCATAATATCTTATGAAAAGTGGGTCTAGAATAAGGAGCAAGGTGCTATCTAAAAGTTGATGTGGTATACAAGGCATGCTTGGTAAAACAGTCAAGGTGGGAAATACAGGGTTGGATTTATTGAGCAATATTTGAAAAACATTATGATTTTTTTTTTTATTTTATGTAATTATCTGTCCTTTGTTGATTGGTTTAGACCCACTAGGCTAGTAGCCTCTTTTCAGGGGAGACCTGAGTTGGTACTTATACTACAATGGGAAATTTGTCCAGGACATCAGGGAACATCCTCTACTCTTGGTAGTCAGGGAAGAGTTTTTGTGTTACACATTCTGGCTTCCTGCTTTCTGTCCAGGTGCTGAGGCAGCCTTAAGGAACAGGGAGAAAACATGGCTGATTCATCTTTTGCTGAAACTGGAGTGAATGTTGCTGAAAATGTTGAAATGGTAGAATCACTACCAGCAGTTTTTTTTCTGATGATGTGGGTGCAGAAAAAAACAGCAACATTGGAGGAAAAGGAGATTGTGGCTGAAACAGAGATGGATTCAGAGGAAAACTTTTAGAGGAGATTGTTTGAAGGAGAGACAGTTACTTCTGAATAATGCATAATTACAACACTCCAATTGGGGGGTTTGTGGGATGATTATTTGGAAGAAATGGTAAACCAAAGTGAGCCAGAAAATGGAGCGACATCATGGCAAAAATAGAAGAAGAAAAAGGAGAAGAGACTGTGCCAAAGAAAGTTCCAGAGACAAAAATGTATGATAAACTGTTGAAAAAGGAACAAAGAAGAAAGAAGAAATAAAAGAAACAAAAAAGAAGTATACAGTACATGTCAGCAGTAAAAAAAAAAAAAGAAAGTTTGGACAGGTATGAGATTTGGAACTCTGTCATAGTACCTCTGGGTATTAAGGCAAAATAGGTAAGAACATGTATTTTAATTAATAAAGAGACTTTTTGTGACTTGATATTTGAGAGTGGGCAGGCCATGGAAAAATTTTTGGGTGCATATGAACAAAAGAAAAATATCTATCCATGGTCAGAATATGTGGTGCAAGCTTTATACAGATAAAAAAAGAAGAATGATCCAGTTTAGAACTGAAGTTGAAGCAAATGAAATGAAAGAACATTTGTTCACTATATGTAAAGAAGTAATGGACACTACAAAAATATATGATGAAAGAGGAATATGGACTGGGGGATGGAAATGTGGAGAAATGCTGAAAATGGAAAATGATACTGTTATGCATGTACCTAATATTATTAATGTTCATTGTAATAGGGGTTTTGTGAAATACAGGGATCAAACAAAGACCTGTTATTTTTTGTGGAAAAAATGATCATTTAATCAATGAATGTGATAACAAAGATGTTATTTATGTGCAAGAAAATGAAGTTATAAAGTAGAAAGGGATAGAAAAATTTGTTTTAAAAGAAAATATACAAAAATATGTGACTAATAAAGAGGTTGTACATGAAGTTGAAGAAAGTAACAAGGAAAAAGAAAATGAGGAGAAAAGTGAGAAATAAGCTGACTGGTGTATACAGTAAGAAATAAAAATAATTTGATAGGCAAAAATATTTAAAGAAAGAAAAAGAAAATAAAAAAATGTAATGCATAGAGAATATAAAGGAAAGGGATAAAAACATTATTATACTAACTGCTTAAAAGTTGAAAATATTAGCTTTAAATGTGAACAGTATGAACAATCTTAAGAGGAGACTAGATGTATTACAGTAGTGTGCTGCAGTACATATAATTGTTTTAGAAGATATCAGATTATTAGCAGAGGAAGAATGAACACAAACTCAAAAACTTTGTAATGGTGTGGTAGTTTGGAGCACTGGAAAAAACATGCTCAGACATATGTATATTATGTCAAGAAAGCATTAAAATATTAGATGCAAGCATAATGGAACTAGGACAAATTAGGGTAAGAGACTTGGGATGGAAAAATATGTGTATAGAATTATAGCTTTATATGCATATATAACAAAAAAAGATAGAGAAATGATGTTTAAAAATATTTTTGAATAAATTTGTGTAAATATGGACATTATAGTGGTGTGTGATTTTAATTGCAATTTAAGAAAAAAATAAGAGCAATTGTGATGTTAAAATGGTTAAAGAAATTGTGAGAAGTGGAAAGTTAAGTGTATGGGAGAATAATCACTGGACCTACAAAAGGAATGAAATTAGGGCAGAAATTGATTATTTTTTAATATCCAATAGTTTAAAAGTTAAAGAAAAAGGAATTAAGTACGCTGGATGTTTGGATCATGTGGCTATATAGGTTAAAGTACAGGAAAATGGAAACTATATAAGAATAGGAAAAGGAATAAAGAGAATTAATGAAAAGGAATTAGATTTAGAAGAAAAAAGAACTTATGGAATTATAGAAAAATCATATGAATATGAGAGAGTTTTATGAGAATTGGACTGTTTGGTGGTTTAATTTTAAAGATAAATATAATAACATGTTTTTAGAATGTATAAGGAAGAAAAGAAGAAAAGAAAAAGAGAGATACAAGATATTAAGTCGGGAGACATTCAGAGGCTTATTAGAGAAGAAAATTTTCTTTTATGAAAAAAGAAAGAGAAGTATATAAAGTGAATCAAATTAAAATTAACAACTTGTTATATAAACAAAAATATTGTTTACAAGGAAAGAAAGAAGAGGTAGCACCATATTTGAGTAAAATAATAAAAAAGGAAAAATAAAAGAATTAAAACCTAAGAAAAGTACGCAAATAGGACAACAAAAGGGAATATATGAAATAATTAAAAAATATGTATTGGAATTATTTGTTATAAAAGAGAAGAAAACATAGAACAAATTTATAAAGGTGAAAAATTAAATAATGAAGATAATGAGTATTTAGAACAAAAATAACTATAAAAGAATTGAATTAAATTCTAAAAGATATTAACATGAATTCTACAACAGGACTGGATGGAACTGAATATGGTATGTATAAAGAAATGAAGGAGTGGCAAAATTGCATGAATTGTTAGAAACTAGAATTAAAGAGAAAGAAATATGTACAGGATTTATAAAATTTATATTTAAAAAAAAGAAATAAAGATGAGCTAAAAATTGGAGACCTATAACATTGAATAATACCGATTATAAAATTTTCATGAGAACTATAACAAAAAGGGTACAACAAATGAATAGAATATATGACCAAAATATATTCGGAAGAAAAGGAAAAGAAAGTCAAGAGTTATTATGGATGATAAGTGAAATAATTGATGATATCATAAATAAAAATATAGAAGCAATGCTTATTATAGGGGATATAAGTAAAGCCTATGGTAATATTCAATATAAATTATTATTGGGAATTTTGCAGGTATGTAATGTAATCAAAAAATTATTACAACTATTAAAATCATGTGAAATAAAATATTTTACTGAGGAAACAGTGCACTTATTGTGATCGTCTTGAACTATTAAAATCAGTTTATATAAGGAATTATGTGAAACTAAATGTAAATGGCTGGATTAGGGAAGAAATAAAAGTAGAATATGGAATAAAGCAGGGTACCCAGCTAGTAGTGTAATTTTTCCATTAGTTATGAATGTAATAGTGAAGGAAATTAATAAAATGTCAAGTAGTGGTGGATACAAAATAATGAAGGAAGTACAATTGCCAATAATATATAATTATGTGGATGATATGTAACTAATTGTTAAAAATAAAGTATGGGTGGAAGAAGTAAGTGAAAAATTATGTATACATTAAAAATAGGTTTTAGTATAAATAAAGAGAAAAGTAAAGGATTTGGTTTTGAAAGTATGATAGGAGGTATTGAGTTCAATGAAAAATATATAGCTGTATTAGGAATAATATTTGGAAGGAATGAATACAGACAACAATGTGATAAAGTACTCAAAGAAATGAAGGATATAACTATTTTTGGAAATCATATAGATTTTCAAAAAAGCACACAGACACCTTGGTAATAGGAAAAATTGCTTATATTGCTAACATCTATATGATTCCTATTAAGTATGAAAAGGAATTAATGATGATTGTATTTTATTTTAAACGGGGTTCCAGTTAAGAGAGGGGTTCTATATATGAAAGAAGAGCAAGGATGCTTGGGCTTAATAAACCCAGTAGTACATGCAGCATCTTTAATTTTACATAAGGTATGAAAAGGAATTATGAAGGAAAATAAAAACTTGATAGATATGATGATATATTATAAATACAAAGAATTGTGGGAAGGAATGGAAGTTAAAAAAGTAAAATCATTGTGAATGAAGAAATGAAAGAGTATGAAAATAAATTTTGTTATGGAAAATAAAAAAGAATATATGTGAAAAAATAGAAAGGAATGGTACTTAAATATTATGAAAGTATTTTATTGTATTGATCCATGGAAATATTTAGGAATAGATAAGAAAAAAAGCCATAATAACTATAAACATATTAAAGAATGTAATGATTTTTTTATGGAGATTGTTAGAAAACTTCCGGTTAAGGCAAATATGCCATACAAGAAAAAGCAAGATAGACTATGTAATAAATGTGGAGAGTTTGAGACTATTGAGCATGTGTTTTTTGAAATGTGAAAGAGTTAATAATTTGTGGAAAGAAATATGTAAACTTAATAGGGTGAAAACGTTGTTAAAAGTTGAGCAAATAAATATGGACATAATAAAATTAAGTTATTATGGTGCATGATAACAGGAAGAAATGAAGAAAATGGACAGAGTAATATTTTATGTTTTATGGACTGTATGGAGCAAGAGACTAAATAGCATTAAATGCAATTGAAAATGGATTTTCTCAAAGATTCTGGATAAAATGTTTTTGTTGTGGATAAAAGAGTAGGTGGATGCTTAATTTGAAGTTTATAATGTGTGGAGATTTGCAAATAGATGTAAATAATGTAAATATGTAAATAATATGTGATGTATAAATCAATAAAAAACTACTCGTCAGAAGAGTGCTTATTCCATTCCTAGTACACTGGTGGGTGGGATAAATGCACACAAGGAAATCCAAGATGGTGGACAGCAGAGAGGCAAATGATGGTGCAGTGTCTGAAGCTATATCAGATTCTGAGGAACTGTTTCAGCAGATTTGTTTCATCAAAAGAGAACATGCAACATAATGATGGATGTGTTATCACAATCCTCCAGCCAGGAGGGTTGCAGGATGATATTTTGTGTGAATTGCTGTTGCAGAGTGAGTCAGAGAGTGGAAAAGATGTTACTTGTGGTGTGATTATGGACAAAATTTAATCAGAGGAATCAAAAGATATTTTGGAAGAAGATCCAGACAAAGAAATAGTATGATAAATAGTATGATGAGACTGTTAAAAAAACTCCAAGGAAAGTGATGATAGATGAACAGAGGAGATAATATCAACAATCAAAGGAAATGTATGGTGATGATTCAGAACAAGGAAGAAAAAGAAATGGATTGGTATGAAATTTGGGATAATTTATTTGTCCCATTGGGAGTGAAGGCTCAGGAGGTAAGAGCTTTTATTCTTATTCATAGACATTTTGTGACATTATCTTTGAGATTGGATCCATTCTGGAAAGTTTTTTGGGGGACTATGAGAAGTAAAGAGCTATAATCCATGGAATTCTTATGTGAAAAGGGTAGCTCCTGCCCTTCTGAGCTGGGAATTGCTGGTTGAAAGTTTATTGTGCTTGTTTATTTGAACTGGTTTTTTTTCCTGAAATAGGTGCAATTTGCTGTAGCACAGACTAGATTCAGACCTGCTGAATCTACTTCTGTTTGTACAACTTCAGCAATAAACCAGGTCATCTTTTGTTGAAGACCCCTGCATCTTAGTGTCAGGAGTGTGCAGGTATAACTCATCTGATTGAAGGTTTCTGGATCAGGGCTGAGTTTTGAGCTTTTTTATTGGTTAATTGGTTAATTTGTTTAAATCAGTTTGCTCATTTTGCTACATAAACAAACCCAAGCCATATGCTGATCTCTGCAAACGTAAGTAGAATTTTTCACTGCATATTACACATTTGAACTGCATTTTTTACCATATCACTACTAATTTTCAACTTTTTTTTTTAAATTCTTGCACTTTGTTTGCTGTAACATAGACTAGATTCAGACCCGCTGTTTGCTGTAGGATAGACTAGATTCAGACCTGCTGAGTCTAGTTCTGTTTGTATAAAGTGAGGACTAAACCAGGCCATCTTTTGTTGGAGAGGGTTCCCTGGCACTCTAGTGGCAGAAGTGTGCAGTTAGAAGTCATTAATCGAAGGTTGCTGGAACAGGGCTCAGTTTTGAGATTTTTATTGGTTAATTTCTTTAGATCAGTTTGTGCTCATTTGCTACATGCAGCAGTGAGCACCATTGTTGCTTAGTGATGCAAACACTTTTGCCTGCAAATTTTCCCTTAGTACTATGCTGGTGCTCCATTGGTGAGTTCTTGTGATTATCCCTTAGTGAGAGGTGATACATTTAGCATAGCTCCTCAGGTACCAACATAGATCCTTCCACTAGCCCTTTGTATTTTTTGTCCACATCTCCTGTCCTCTACTTTACCTGTTCCTTCCTGTCATATCCCTGTTTTCTGACCACATCAACTTATCAACTTACCTAGCACTATGGATGGACAGTTTTCCACAGTTTCCCCAGCCAGCCTGGTCAACATGGGCATCCTGAGGCAATGTAGCAATTGCCTCATAGCTTCATAGGTTCAAAGGTGTTTACTAGGCTAACTAAGACAAGGGCCTTTTTAAGCCTAACCATGCATCCCAAATCTCTGACAAGTTCTGATACCCTTGATAAGTGTAAGCATGGGCCTGGGAGATGAACCATTTACAGGTTACCTATTTGCATCAGAGACACAGGTGCCAAACCAGGGATGAATGTACATGTACATTGACAACCCTCTTCTTCTAGTCCACACAAATTCATTATGTCAGAGGTGCATCTATATCAAGAACCTTGAATCCAGGCTGTCTTGCTCACCAATCTTTTCATCTGATACTAAGCAGGTTGTCAGCATGCATACATCACCTCCTGCACCTTCCAAACCAACACCACCTAAATCTACATATGCAGAGGACCTTACAAGAATCTTACCTAAACATAAGACCTCACAAACACAAGCACACTTCACATAATGCATTCACTACAGAACATAGTACACATAGCACACACCAGTGTTTCACCAGTTAAGCCCCCTAAGGCATAACACAAAAATAAACATCTTAGTCATAGACAACTCAGTTGAGAGACACACAGATGTCCCTTTCACCAGGTTGGATAAGGAAAAGGTCACCGTCAGCTGTCTGCCAGGTGCCAGGAGTGCCAGAATCCACCACATCACACACGTACTTGAGTCTCTCAACAACAGGCACTTTTATGACTCTGTCATATTCCATGTTAATGTGAATGACTTGAGATGTACCTCACTGGACTATATGCAGAGAGACATGACTGAGCACTTGGATTATGTGTCTCAGGCAGGTGTGTCCCTAGCCTTAAGCAGAATTTTACCTTCAGCTAGGATGATACCTCAATACAAACAAAAAATGATTGACTTCAACAATTGGTTTAGTTTCTGGTGTCATTCAAAGGGGATCCAATATCTATCAGTCTGGGATGACATGGTCAACAGAGCTCAATGCTTTGCCAGAGATGGTCTTCATCTGTCATCCCTGGGATTTCAGTTACCAGCTAAGGCTCTTGCCATCCCCATAGTGCTTTTTTTAGGCGATGTCACAAGAACAAAATTCCTGATGTAAAAATGCCCTCTAAAAACAACCTCAAGGTATGCTGCTAAACACTAGGAGTCTAAACCAGAAACTGCACTCACTGGAACTAGTCCTCACCCTGGAAGATGCTTACATTTGTCCATTTACTGAGACCTGGTTTAAGGTTGCGGAGAGCACCCCAGCTATACCAGGTTACATTTCCTTCCACATGTACAGACCACAAACTGAAGGCGTGAAAACTAAAAGAGGTGGTACATCAATATTCATTAAAGATAAATACACCTTTAGATTGATTAAAGCATGATTCCCTTGAATTACTTCAGGTGTAATTGACTGTAGGTAAGACCCCTCTTTAGGTCATTGCCAGCTACGGGGCCCCTCCATGAATCAGGACATTCATTCAGCCTACCTGGATCTACTTGTGTCAACACCCTGGTTTTGGGTGACTTTAGTTACCCGTCCATAGACTGGGTAAATTATTTGTTTTCTAACTCACTTTATTTATTTATTTGTTTGTTTGTTTATTTATTGACATTTGTTAACCAGGTTGGTCCAGCTGGGCTT
The DNA here is from genome assembly GCF_019279795.1 of Protopterus annectens. Classification (NCBI taxonomy): domain Eukaryota; kingdom Metazoa; phylum Chordata; order Ceratodontiformes; family Protopteridae; genus Protopterus; species Protopterus annectens. The sequence continues at coordinate 184,162,793 of NC_056745.1, read as the reverse complement.
GTGGCCCATTTTCAGTGGACACCCGAGGAGAAAAGCTCCAAAAAAAAAAAAAAAAACAGTTTACAGAAAATCAAACATTTGAGTCGCAAATATGGTCAAAATCAGTTATACAAGAACATTAGAGGGACAAAGTAGAAATGCAAACACATAATATATACATATCAATATTTTTACAGACTAAAAAATATATTTACATATTTACAAAAATAATTAAGTCCAACAGTATTGATTGTAGAGTTTAATAAGTATCCACAATAGTGGAGAACTTAGCTGTATGTGGAGGGACTGAGAAGGTATATCGTAGGGCTGTGGGGAGCTTAACTTGCCCAAAGGTTCCATGACTTTGTTAACTCCAATGCCCTAGACCAGCTTGTTGACACACCCACAAGGGGCTCAAGCATCCTGGACCTGGTGCTCACCAACATGGGGACCACTGCACCACCCCCAGTGTGTGGCCATCCCTGGTGAGATCTGACCACAAATCAGTCTCTCTAGAAGTAACTATAACACAAGATCCCCCCTTAGCAACAACTAGATTAAAAAACTTCTCCAAGGCCAATTCCAGTCTCTTAAGTGATGGCATAAATAACTTCATAGCCCCCCCACACTGATGGAACAGACACCTATGCTGAGTTATACACCAGTGCTTTATACAAGCACCTGTACAATTGTATTGGCTCTGCTGTACCTGGTAGAACTAAAGCAAGATCTTTAAGGAAAAACAAACCTGCCATTAATAGGAGAAATAAATTGCTGTCTAAGAGTAGGAAGGAACAGTCTCAAAACTGGAAACACACACTCCTCAACTTAAACAAGCAAATAAGAGTCCTAGTGAAATCATCCAAAGTTAACTACAAATCCATATCAGATTCCCTAAATAAGGATAACCACAAGGCGTTACTGAGTTACATCTGTAACCTCAAAGGCAAGGCCCAGATTTGCACTGAATTCTTAGTTAATGGTACTACATATATAGAACCTGTGGATATAGAAAACCTGCTGGCTGTCAGGTTCAGTGAAAGCTTCACTCCCCTATCCCCTATGCCTAGTATCTCCAAGGAGCGGGTCTTAAATGGCCTCTCCATAGCCAAAAACACAGCCTCTATAGGACCTGACAACATCCTGGGCTTTGTTCTACATGGGTTAAAACAGGAATTAGCATCACTATTGAGCAGGCTTTTCAATCACAGCCTAAGCATTGGCTTCATCCCAGTGGAATGGAGAACAACTACCATCATCACTTTGCACAAAGGGGGTGTACCCATGAACCCTGGGAACTATAAACCCATTAGCCTGATCAGCCTTATCTGCAAGGCCATGAACCTTATTAACAAAGATATAGGAAATCCCCAAATGCTCGACCCCACCCAGTTTTGCTTTGTCAAGGGGAGATCATGCTTGTTAAACTTGGTGGACTTCTTTGAGATAGTTACCAAAGTCCTAAATGAAGGCAAATATGTGCATATGGCCTACCTAGACTTAGCCAAGGCTTTTGACACAATCCTCCACTCAGGCATTATTGATACATTCACCCAGCTGGGTATCAACCCATATATTCTCTGGTGGGTTGCAAACTGGCTCACTGATAGAACTCATACAGTCGAAATAGGGGATGCCACCTCCTCCAGCAGACCTGTACCCAATGGTGATCCACAGGGATCGGTTCTGGGACCCCTACTGTTTAGAATCTACTTGTCGGAAGTACAGGCTAAAACTAAAGGACTTTGGCTGACAAAGTTTGCTGATGACTGCAAACTGGGAGCGATCATTGAAACACCTAATGATGTCAACTTCCTGCAAGAAGGTCTTACGCAGACTAATGACTGGTGCCAAATTCATCGTCTTAAACTTAACACAAAAAAATGCATTATCATCTCCTTCATCAAGGGTGATGTTCCTGCAAACTACCACATCACTAGCAATACCCCAAACACACAGTCAGTGGTGAGAGATCTGGGCACACAGGTTGACAGCAACCTTAACTTCAATCACCATGTCTCCACAGTGGTAAGAAGGGCATTTTTATATTGCTCATCTCATAGGTAAGGGCATTGAAAAAAAGAGAGTTTATAACCCCCCTGTACTCTTCCTGCATCAGGCCAATAATAGAGTACAATGCTCCCTTTGGTATGTTTCTTTCCAAACACCTGGAGCAATTGGAGAGATCACAGAGGTTCCTTACAAAGAAAATTCAGGGTCTTCAAGATCTGTCTTATGTGGACAGACTGAAATCATTGTTATTTTACTCTGTGTCATACAGACTGCTTAGAGGCAACCTGTGCCTTGCATATAGAGCAATCTCTGACCCAGCTTTAATGAAAATGCTGCACATTCACAAGTCAAATAGCACACGGGTCACTTGCTCAAAGGACTTTAACCTGGTACGTGACATCAACAGAACTTGCTGGAGATAGAGATTTGTCTCACAGAGGTTGACCCAACTTTGGAACAAATTTCCTATTCATGTTAAACAAAGACCCTCATTGGCCCTATTTAAGTGCAATTTGAATGACTGGATGGATAACTGGAAATTCACCCCATGGGTTCCACCTGTGTCCATCTAGGACAGGGGCAATAACTGCTGATTTTAGTGCCTGCTTGAACCAGACACCCTTGGGAACATGGGTTGAACTTGGCTAGGCTTGTAAGGGCCCTGGAAGCCATTAGTCTAGTAACTGCCTATGATCTAATGATCCTATTTCACAGAGAAACAAAAAAGAAGGTACATGTTTAATTCTGAACTCAAGTTGAAAATGAGATTTTGAAAGACATTTAAGCAAAATTTGTAAAGAAGTTATGGACATTAGCAGTTGATACTTCAAAGAGTATTATAAATCTATAGAAATCAACAGCACCATGGTATTATATATATTAGTGTCATGAGGCAAGAGCATCTGCTCTTCTTGGTGTCTCATTTTGGTACCACGGAGCAGACATCTATTCAATCCTAAAATCTGTATCATAGCACAAGATTTTTAATATTTCTTTTCTGTTATTCTATAGCCAGACTAGTTTGCATACAATGCTTAATATGTTATTTTATCAATGTTGTGGTACTTTAAAATAATCCGGTTAATTCAAAAATATATTTATGCCATGTGATAAAATATTTTCTTGGATGTCGTATTTGATATGTAAGAGTACTAGATGGTCAGGAGGTTGTCTTAGCATATCATGTAATAATTTCCAAAAGTCTAAGCACAATTCTTTTGTACTCTGATTGATAAGCATACCTTGTACTTGCCCACACTACCATTGGTGGGCACATAACTACTGCTACACTGAAGTCCATTCAAGGGTTGCATGTATTGTGTTAGCAAAAAGGAAGAAGAAAACCAAAATGAGACTCTACTGCATACTTGTGGCCAAATAATTTAAATATTTTATAAGCTGTTTTTCTTCAAACTGTAGAACTACAAGTTTATTTAACTTAAAACACTCTTTAAATGTTGTCAAACTTCTGTATGGGGTGTCTTTACAATTTAGCGTGAGGAAACTATAGTCTGCATTCTTCTGCTTGCAGCCTTACAACTAAGGTTGTCATTCCTTCTGACACAAACATGTCCAACTGCATGTCTGTGTAACTTGCTCTGTTTGATTAATAAAAGCAGCAGGTTTCAGTATGCATTTTTGTCACCCGCCTTCACTTTGGTAAATGCACATGTAAAATAAAGGCCTAGAAACCAACTGTAAGCCTACTTTCCTGCTATGCCTTTAACACAGTCATGCCATAACATTTTGCCATCTGACGGATACTCTGCTCATTAAGCTCTGTTCTACCAACATGTCAGAAAGACGGAGTAACAAGAATCTGTGTAATGATCTACTGATCACTAAATTGATGCACAAGAGGAAAAAAGAAAATTAATCTGTTTCTGCACAGCTTACGTTTGAGTCAATCAAAGCATGTGCTACTTATGTGCTATCAATTTTTCCACTAAAAACTACAAGCAGAAAAAATATTTTAAATTGAATTATTGCACAACTTCAGTTTCTTTAGGAACACGGGGAAAATATCAGGTGCGACTGCTGACCTCAGAGTGATATTTTGCTGCTACATTGACAGTTATGTAGCTTTTATGTATTACTCAGGTGAGCGATGCTCACAGGTATAAAAGTCACTGTTATGTTTTATATAGTAATGGTGCTGTAGTACTTACAACTGCTGTGTCTGTTTTGATGCTTAGTGCACTTTGTCAAACTTACATACTGAATTTTCACATTTGATTTTTTTTTTATCAGCGGCCTTTAGCTGAGTACAATCAAACTCAAGCATCCCTCTGGTCATTTGGTTTGAGACCTCTGGTCTAAAGTTACAAAGCCTGTCTGGATAACACTGATTTTGACAAATGCATTGCTATTAATTTGACCAGTTTACTTTGTCATGTGCTCTCCTGTCACATTTAATTACAAAGTAATTCTCTGTTTCTGTTCTTCTTACAGGAAATATCATGTATATACAAAATCTGAGTGGAGAGAAAATTTACATAAACAATCAAAAGAATTTAGACATTATTTTCATGAAAACAGATTAAAAGGTATGGGGGTTGTGTTTTTGAAAAATCATTGATATCTTACTGGGGCAAACAAGATTAATTAAGATGATTGTAAATGGACGTATTCTTGGTTGTATCTAGTACTAGAAGACAAGAAATTTGAGGAGGATAACTGGCATCTCAAAATGGGCAGACACGGTGGTGCAGCGGTTAGCGTTGTCACCTCACAGCAAGAGGTTCCCTGGTTCGATCCTTGGCTGGGGTGCCTTCTGTGCAGAGTCTGCATGTCCTCCCTGTGGTCGCGTGGGTTTTCTCCGGGTGCTAAGGTTTCCTCCCACATCCCAAAGACATGCTGTAGGTGGATTTGACACTCTAAATTGTCCCTAGGTGTGAGTGCGTGTGTGTGCCTTCTGTGGAAGGTTGGGTGCCAGGCTGGCAACTCAACACTGTAAAACTCCACTGCCAATCATGAGCAGACAGGTGATCCACTGTGGCAACCCCTATTCAGGAAAAGCCAAAAGAAGAAGAACTGGCATCTCAAAATGAATCTTAATAATAGTAACTAACACAGGACACTGCTATAATTAGACTATGGTAAAACATGGCCATCACTATCAAAAAGAAAAGGGGGGGGTAACTTTAAAGATTCTGGTTTGTTTTGGAAGACCAGATGGCTGATAGGAATAAATCTGCCAAATAGTATAGTAATAACGGACAGTGACTGATTCATTCAGTTGCTGCACTTTGAGTTAGGAATCAGGAGTTGCAGTTCGAAATTTGTAATCTTACTCAGCAAGCAACATGGCCCATACAGCAAATATTTGGGAAGGCAAGGTAAGGTAAGTCACATCCTCCTACTTAACTGTTACTGAACTGGGGGTAGGTGAAGAGTCTGTCTAAACAGGGGAAATGTATTCATAAACACAATAAAATGCTCAGGCTGTGATACAAGCAGCATTTTTCTAAATGGACAAATATATGTTTTCATCAGTATATTTATAATATGAAAGACACAGCTTCTGCAGTTATAAAACCTTACTTTTCATAGTACTACTTGCTTTTTTCATGCAAGCTTGTAAGAGCTTACTTTTACTGCTGAACCAAAGCCAGGTTTTTCTCTGACTCTGGCTGTTAGATGAAGACAGATTGATTCTTAGTCCAAAACTGGAAATATGAAATTGCATTTCATTTTTTTAATCTCTCTTAGGCTGAGACTGAAATTGATTGTTTCTGATAAGTGCTCTTCTCCAATTAAGAAATTCAAAATTTCACAATGAAAGAATTCAAGCTAAGCATAAATAATTAACAGTCTTTACTACAATGTCATTAGTTCCAAGCACGGTAATGCTAGAAATCAAACTTTTACCTTTCATTTCAATCATCCAGGCATTTCTTCTAGATGATCTAGACATAGCGAATAAGAATCCTGGTAAAGAGACTATTTTATATCAATATCTGGAATTTATTAAAATTAATGAATTATAAGATTAGAAAACACAAATAAAGTACTTTCCCACTTATAATTACAGCAGTAAGGTTGTCCCAGCAGTTCTGTTAATATGTAATTTAATATTTCCATGAGGCAATGTGGCACTTAGCTATGCCTCATGCCATATGAAACACCATGGATTGATAAGTACCATATTAGGGTAGGCATCATTCAATCCCAAAGGATCATGGGTTTGTGCCTCTATTGGATTGATTTGAGCAGCATATTCTCTGGCTGTTGAATCCAATCCAGGAGCAGCAGTCCTTTCTATACTTTGAGCAGCAGTAGGTGGATATCGGTCTGGCATCAATGGGCATGGATCTTCCTGAGGGCTTTTTTATCCTCTGCTTTCCTTGCCAAGGTGGTTTTCATACATATCAAGAGCTTCCATCACTTCCCGTTTCCAGGCAATCTTGTCTGAGGCAAGAGAATACCAGGTGATCATGCTGATGGAGAGAGTGTAGAGGCCGCACTTGCATGTTTCCCTGTAGCGCAGTTTGGGTCGCTCTTTCAGCCTCTTTCCAGACTACAGCTCCAAAAAGCCCTTTCAGTATTTGGCTATCCATCCTGTGTGAGACATTACCCAACCAGCGCATATGTCTCTTTTTCAGGAGGGTCAACATGGAGGCGATGTATATTACTGTAATCATATTTTAAAACATGAGAGTAAAATTTCTTAAAAGCAGTCTATGCTGTGCTTTATTCTCTTAAATATTCAAAATGTATTTTCCAGAGCAATGTAAAGGCTTTGTCATTCCTTATTATTTCCACTTTGTCTTTACTTAATTCTGACATATACAGTTCCCTAATCATTTATGCTAAATGTTCTTTAGAATGATTTTTTTTGTTTAAACGCATTGTTGATCATGAAAGTGTTTATTTTCCTTATCTGGATATATTGCAATCTCAAACTTCTCCTTTAAAATGTTTCCAACACATTTTAGAGTCACTGCATGTAAAATGGCCAAAGTATCACTGACTGTGGTTTCCATTATTTATTATTTTTTCTTAGCTATTTCATAGCTTTTATTATAGAAATTCTGGTCTTGTACTTACCTTAAAATGATAAGAAACTTAATATTTTAGCATATCACTTTAAGAAACATATGATAGGCTATATAGATATAATGAAGCTGATATTGTCTTCATAATATAAATATGTTTGGTATGCACACTTTTGGAGAACATTTATTATTTCACAGGTTACTATGACAACTAGATGGTTAAGTAGTTGTAAATGCAGTCTGCTTGTTAAACATACTGTGTACCACTGTAACATAGTGCTAGGTTATAACTGTAATTTTGTTATGAGTGGGGAACATAAAAAGCAATGTTTTCAAACACTTAAGGGTTGCAGGATTCAATTTAATAAAAATAAA